>NW_022262823.1:184787-245119 GCF_002021735.2 Oncorhynchus kisutch
CCTGTAATGCACAGCGTCGAGATTGCATTGAGAGAGAGAGACCGAGAGAGAGAGAGAGAGAGAGAGAGACAGAGAGAGACAGAGAGACAGAGAGAGACAGAGAGACAGAGAGAGACAGAGAGAGAGAGAGAGACAGAGAGAGAGAGAGAGGCAGAGAGAGAGAGAGGCAGAGAGAGAGAGAGAGAGAGAGAGAGAGAGAGAGAGAGAGAGAGAGAGAGAGAGAGGAGAGACAGAGAGAGACAGAGAGAGAGAGAGAGACAGAGAGAGAGAGAGAGAGAGAGAGGCAGAGAGAGAGAGAGGCAGAGAGAGAGAGAGAGAGAGAGAGAGAGAGAGAGAGAGAGAGAGAGAGAGAGAGAGAGAGAGAGAGAGAGATAAAGAGAGAGAGAGAGAGAATAGATACAATACTTTAACTCCCTAGCTCTAAACCCTGGCAGGCAGAGACAAGCCAAGTGCCCTGCCGCAGAGTGCTGTAACAAGCTCAAAGTGCCTGTCAATTCTGCCCCGCTCCGGAGCCCTGTGGATTACAGTCGCACCATATTGCTCCTCTCATCTATTTCACCCAGGAGAAACCACGACTTCATTTTGGCTCTTCGCTGCTTCACATTCTCATTCTTCTCCTTTTCCCCCCTCTACTAAACTGCACTTCAGCTAACATCTTCTCTTCTGTCCATCTGTCTCTCCTCTGTCCATTATTCTGTCTCTCCTCTGTCCATTATTCTGTCTCTCCTCTGTCCATTATTCTGTCTCTCCTCTGTCCATTATTCTGTCTCTCCTCTGTCCATTATTCTGTCTCTTCTTCCATCAAGACATTATTGTTTCCATATCTACTAGATGCCAGGTTGCAGAACCAAGAAAATGCTGTAGTTCCCTTTTTCTTAAACAAAACTGTCAGTGTTTCATCATAAACGAAAAGAGATGTTCCCATTTCTCCTCACTAAATCTCTCTTGCTGCTAATATTCTTTGTAATCAAATCAATCACATGTATTTATAAAGCCCTCTGTTAGCATCAGTGCGATGTGAAGGATCTCAGTGTTCTCTAAGCTGCGATGTGAAGGATCTCAGTGTTCTCTAAGCTGCGATGTGAAGGATCTCAGTGTTCTCTAAGCTGCGATGTGAAGGATCTCAGTGTTCTCTAAGCTGCGATGTGAAGGATCTCAGTGTTCTCTAAGCTGCGATGTGAAGGATCTCCCTGTTCTCTAAGCTGCGATGTGAAGGATCTCAGTGTCCTCTAAGCTGCGATGTGAAGGATCTCCCTGTTCTCTAAGCTGCGATGTGAAGGATCTCAGTGTTCTCTAAGCTGCGATGTGAAGGATCTCAGTGTCCTCTAAGCTGCGATGTGAAGGATCTCCCTGTTCTCTAAGCTGCGATGTGAAGGATCTCAGTGTCCTCTAAGCTGCGATGTGAAGGATCTCCCTGTTCTCTAAGCTGTGATGTGAAGGATCTCAGTGTCCTCTAAGCTGCGATGTGAAGGATCTCAGTGTTCTCTAAGCTGCGATGTGAAGGATCTCAGTGTTCTCTAAGCTGCGATGTGAAGGTTGGTACATATTCAAGATCGCTCACAGAAATATCAAGGAGTTTAAAAAATAATTGCCACAGCGAGAAAAGACCTCCGTTGAGCACCCACACACATAAAAATGATTTATGCTGGAGTAATTAGAGAGAGAGAGAATGGGGGAACCCTCCTCCTCATTGTCATTTGTAGTATACAGTGATATAGAAACCAGGAAGTCCAAGGCACGGCTTGGTCCTTTAAATGTACACAGGGAGCTGACATTAATAATATGCATGTAAATCTCTCACGGCTCAAAGTGGACGCACCGAGCTGTCTGTTTTAAACTACTGACACACACCTCAGACACCCATCCATACCCTACAAGACACGCCACCAGAGGTCTGTTTAATCTACTGACACACACCTCAGACACCCATCCATACCCTACAAGACACGCCACCAGAGGTCTGTTTAAACTACTGACACACACCTCAGACACCCATCCATACCCTACAAGACACGCCACCAGAGGTCTCTTCACAGCCCCCAAATTCAGAACAGACTATGGGAGGCGCACAGTACTACATAGAGCCATGACTACATGGAACTCTATTCCACAGTACTACATAGAGCCATGACCACATGGAACTCTATTCCACAGTACTACATAGAGCCATGACTACATGGAACTCTATTCCACAGTACTACATAGAGCCATGACTACATGGAACTCTATTCCACAGTACTACATAGAGCCATGACTACATGGAACTCTATTCCACAGTACTACATAGATTCATGACTACATGGAACTCTATTCCACAGTACTACATAGAGACATGACTACATGGAACTCTATTCCACAGTACTACATAGAGCCATGACTACATGGAACGCTATTCCACAGTACTACATAGAGCCATGACTACATGGAACTCTATTCCACAGTACTACATAGGGCCATGACTACATGGAACTCTATTCCACAGTACTACATAGAGACATGACTACATGGAACTATATTCCACAGTACTACATAGACACATGACTACATGGAACTCTATTCCACAGTACTACATAGAGCCATGACTACATGGAACTCTATTCCACAGTACTACATAGAGCCATGACTACATGGAACTCTATTCCACAGTACTACATAGAGCCATGACTACATGGAACTCTATTCCACAGTACTACATAGAGACATGACTACATGGAACTCTATTCCACAGTACTACATAGAGCCATGACTACATGGAACTCTATTCCACAGTACTACATAGAGCCATGACTACATGGAACTCTATTCCACAGTCCTACATAGAGACATGACTACATGGAACTCTATTCCACAGTACTACATAGAGCCATGACTACATGGAACGCTATTCCACAGTACTACATAGAGACATGACTACATGGAACTATATTCCACAGTACTACATAGAGACATGACTACATGGAACTATATTCCACAGTACTACATAGAGACATGACTACATGGAACTCTATTCCACAGTACTACATAGAGACATGACTACATGGAACTCTATTCCACAGTACTACATAGAGCCATGACTACATGGAACTCTATTCCACAGTACCACATAGAGCCATGACTACATGGAACTCTATTCCACAGTACTACATAGAGCCATGACTACATGGAACTCTATTCCACAGTACTACATAGAGCCATGACTACATGGAACTCTATTCCACAGTACTACATAGAGCCATGACTACATGGAACTCTATTACACAGTACTACATAGAGCCATGACTACATGGAACTCTATTCCACAGTACTACATAGAGCCATGACTACATGGAACCCTATACCACAGTACTACATAGAGCCATGACTACATGGAACTCTATTCCACAGTACTACATAGAGCCATGACTACATGGAACTCTATTCCACAGTACTACATAGAGCCATGACTACATGGAACTCTATTCCACAGTCCTACATAGAGACATGACTACATGGAACTCTATTCCACAGTACTACATAGAGCCATGACTACATGGAACGCTATTCCACAGTACTACATAGAGACATGACTACATGGAACTATATTCCACAGTACTACATAGAGACATGACTACATGGAACTATATTCCACAGTACTACATAGAGACATGACTACATGGAACTCTATTCCACAGTACTACATAGAGCCATGACTACATGGAACGCTATTCCACAGTACTACATAGAGCCATGACTACATGGAACTCTATTCCACAGTACTACATAGAGCCATGACTACATGGAACTCTATTCCACAGTACTACATAGAGCCATGACTACATGGAACTCTATTCCACAGTACTACATAGAGCCATGACTACATGGAACTCTATTCCACAGTACTACATAGAGACATGACTACATGGAACTCTATTCCACAGTACTACATAGAGCGATGGCTACATGTAACTCTATTCCACAGTACTACATAGAGCCATGACTACATGGAACTCTATTCCACAGTACTACATAGAGCCATGACTACATGGAACTCTATTCCACAGTACTACATAGAGCCATGACTACATGGAACTCTATTCCACAGTACTACATAGAGCCATGACTACATGGAACTCTATTCCACAGTACCACATAGAGCCATGACTACATGGAACTCTATTCCACAGTACTACATAGAGCCATGACTACATGGAACTCTATTCCACAGTACTACATAGAGCCATGACTACATGGAACTCTATTCCACAGTACTACATAGAGCATGACTACATGGAACTCTATTCCACAGTACTACATAGAGCCATGACTACATGGAAACTCTATTCCACAGTACTACATAGAGCCATGACTACATGGAACTCTATTCCACAGTACTACATAGAGACATGACTACATGGAACTCTATTCCACAGTACTACATAGAGCCATGGACTACATGGAACTCTATTCCACAGTACTACATAGAGCCATGACTACATGGAACTCTATTCCACAGTACTACATAGAGCCATGACTACATGGAACTCTATTCCCACAGTACTACATAGAGCCATGACTACATGGAACTCTATTCCACAGGTACTACTAGAGCACATGAACTACATGGAACTATATACACCAGTACCATAGAGCCATGACTACATGGAACTCTATTCCACAGTACTACATAGAGCCATGACTACATGGAACCCTATACCACAGTACTACATAGAGCCATGACTACATGGAACCTCTATTCCACAGTACTACATAGAGCCATGACTACATGGAACTCTATTCCACAGTACTACATAGAGCCATGACTACATGGAACTCTATTCCACAGTACTACATAGAGCATGACTACATGGAACTCTATTCCACAGTACTACATAGAGCCATGACTACATGGAACTCTATTCCACAGTACTACATAGAGCCATGACTACATGGAACTCTATTCCACAGTACTACATAGAGCCATGACTACATGGAACTCTATTCCACAGTACTACATAGAGCCATGACTACATGGAACTCTATTCCACAGTACTACATAGAGCCATGACTACATGGAACTCTATTCCACAGTACTACATAGAGCCATGACTACATGGAACTCTATCCACAGTAACTACATAGAGCCATGACTACATGGAACTCTATTCCACAGTACTACATAGAGCCATGACTACATGGAACTCTATTCCACAGTACTACATAGAGCCATGACTACATGGAACTCTATTCCACAGTACTACATAGAGCCATGACTACATGGAACTCTATTCCACAGTACTACATAGAGCCATGACTACATGGAACTCTATCCACAGTACTACATAGAGCCATGACTACACGGAACTCTATTCCCACAGTACTACATAGAGCCATGACTACATGGAACTCTATTACCACAGTACTACATAGAGCCATGACTACATGGAACTCTATTCCACAGTACTACATAGAGCCATGACTACATGGAACTCTATTCCACAGTACTACATAGAGCCATGACTACATGGAACTCTATTCCACAGTACTACATAGAGCCATGACTACATGGAACTCTATTCCACAGTACTACATAGAGCCATGACTACATGGAACCTCTATTACCACAGTACTACTTAGAGCCATGACTACATGGAACTCTATTCCACAGTACTACATAGAGCCATGACTACATGGAACCCTATACCACAGTACTACATAGAGCCATGACTACATGGAACTCTATTCCACAGTACTACATAGAGCCATGACTACATGGAACTCTATTCCACAGTACTACATAGAGCCATGACTACATGGAACTCTATTCCACAGTCCTACATAGAGACATGACTACATGGAACTCTATTCCACAGTACTACATAGAGCCATGACTACATGGAACGCTATTCCACAGTACTACATAGAGACATGACTACATGGAACTATATTCCACAGTACTACATAGAGACATGACTACATGGAACTATATTCCACAGTACTACATAGAGACATGACTACATGGAACTCTATTCCACAGTACTACATAGAGCCATGACTACATGGAACGCTATTCCACAGTACTACATAGAGCCATGACTACATGGAACTCTATTCCACAGTACTACATAGAGCCATGACTACATGGAACTCTATTCCACAGTACTACATAGAGCCATGACTACATGGAACTCTATTCCACAGTACTACATAGAGCCATGACTACATGGAACTCTATTCCACAGTACTACATAGAGACATGACTACATGGAACTCTATTCCACAGTACTACATAGAGCGATGGCTACATGTAACTCTATTCCACAGTACTACATAGAGCCATGACTACATGGAACTCTATTCCACAGTACTACATAGAGCCATGACTACATGGAACTCTATTCCACAGTACTACATAGAGCCATGACTACATGGAACTCTATTCCACAGTACTACATAGAGCCATGACTACATGGAACTCTATTCCACAGTACTACATAGAGCCATGACTACATGGAACTCTATTCCACAGTACTACATAGAGCCATGACTACATGGAACTCTATTCCACAGTACTACATAGAGCCATGACTACATGGAACGCTATTCCACAGTACTACATAGAGCCATGACTACATGGAACTCTATTCCACAGTACTACATAGAGCCATGACTACACGGAACTCTATTCCACAGTACTACATAGAGCCATGACTACATGGAACTCTATACCACAGTACTACATAGAGCCATGACTACATGGAACTCTATTCCACAGTACTACATAGAGCCATGACTACACGGAACTCTATACCACAGTACTACATAGAGCCATGACTACATGGAACTCTATTCCACAGTACTACATAGAGCCATGACTACATGGAACTCTATTCCACAGTACTACATAGAGCCATGACTACATGGAACTCTATTCCACAGTACTACATAGAGCCATGACTACATGGAACTCTATTCCACAGTACTACATAGAGCCATGACTACATGGAACTCTATTCCACAGTACTACATAGAGCCATGACTACATGGAACTCTATTCCACAGTACTACATAGAGCCATGACTACATGGAACTCTATACCACAGTACTACATAGAGCCATGACTACATGGAACTCTATACCACAGTACTACATAGAGCCGTGACTACATGGAACTCTATTCCACAGTACTACATAGAGCCATGACTACATGGAACTCTATTCCACAGTCCTACATAGAGCCATGACTACATGGAACTCTATACCACAGTACTACATAGAGACATGACTACATGGAACTCTATTCCACAGATCTACATAGAGACATGACTACATGGAACTCTATTCCACAGTACTACATAGAGCCATGACTACATGGAACTCTATTCCACAGTCCTACATAGAGCCATGACTACATGGAACTCTATACCACAGTACTACATAGAGACATGACTACATGGAACTCTATTCCACAGTACTACATAGAGACATGACTACATGGAACTCTATTCCACAGTACTACATAGAGCCATGACTACATGGAACTCTATACCACAGTACTACATAGAGCCATGACTACATGGAACTCTATTCCACAGTACTACATAGAGCCATGCCTACATGGAACTCTATTCCACAGTACTACATAGAGCCATGACTACATGGAACTCTATTCCACAGTACTACATAGAGCCATGACTACATGGAACTCTATTCCACAGTACTACATAGAGCCATGACTACATGGAACTCTATTCCACAGTACTACATAGAGCCATGACTACATGGAACTCTATTCCACAGTACTACATAGAGCCATGACTACATGGAACTCTATACCACAGTCCTACATAGAGCGATGGCTACATGGAACTCTATTCCACAGTACTACATAGAGCCATGACTACATGGAACTCTATTCCACGGTAGAATCAGATTCAAATTAACTGATAAAAATACACCTTAGGGAACAACGAGAACTGTGAAGAAAAACAAACACAGGCACAGACACATGCGTACACACACGATAACATACACACACACACACACACACAAGATAACATACACACACAGACGATAACATACACACACACACACACGATCATACACACACACACACACAGACGATAACACACACACACACGATAACACACACACACACACAAGATAACATACACACACACACACACACGATAATACACACACACACACAGACGATAACACACACACGATAACACACACACACACACAGGCACACACACACACACACGTACATTTTGTGTTGTAGGTATGTGGTAGTAGAGTAGTGGGCTGAGGGAACACACTAAATGTGTTGTGAAATCTGTTGTGGAATGTAATGTGTAAAACATGTTTGATATAACTGTCTTAATGTTGCTGTACTACAGGAAGAGTAGAATGAGGATCCATAATTAATTCAGACTGTTAAACACCAGACTCACAAACCCTGAGTTTAACTAACACACTCAGAGATAGACTGTTACATTGGAAACAGGTAGGGGAAGCCTCTCTAATTTCCCACAAACCCACACACACACGCGCCATGTGTCGCTCACACACCCCCACACACATACACATACATACATACACACACAACCACACACACACACCCACACACACACAGCAAGGAAAGAGAGACTGGTAGCAGCTAATTCACAGCAAAGTGTTTGCAGCGGAAGGAACTCAAGGAACAAAATGTCCGGTTCTGTTCATCACATTTTCATTACTTCCAAGCGTGCGTGTGTGCCAGCGTTTCCGTTAGCTGTTATTTACAGGCATTTGCCGATGAATATTGCCCAAGAGTACACCCCAGTGCACCATTCTCTCTCTCCTTGAGAACTGCCTTATCATGCACCTTGTCCTAGACTACTGAGGAGAGAGAGAGAGAGAGAGAGACAGACAGAGAGAGAGACAGAGAGAGAGACAGAGAGAGAGACAGAGAGAGAGACAGACAGAGAGAGAGAGAGAAAGACAGAGCGAGAGACAGAGAGAGAGACAGAGAGAGAGACAGAGAGAGAGACAGAGAGAGAGACAGAGAGAGAGACAGAGAGAGAGACAGAGAGAGACAGAGAGAGACAGAGAGAGAGAGAGAGAGAGAGAGAGAGAGAGAGAGAGAGAGAGAGAGAGGGAGAGAGAGAGACAGAGAGAGAGAGCTATTGTTGTGATTGTGAAGATGACGCCCTTTTCATATCCGTACCAAACTCTAAATTGTATTCCCAGACACTAGTATTCCATCCTAAATTGGTTAAGATATGATTCTTCTGCCCCCCGGCTGAGTATAGAGATAAATACGGGGTCTCCTATTGTCCTGGAAGGGGTGGTCTCCACTGATATATCCCATAATACGGTGTCTCCTATTGTCCTGGAAGAGACAGTTTGCACTGTTCTGTGAAGGGAGTAGTACACAGCGTTGTATGAGATGTATGAGTTTCTTGGCAATTTCTCAAATGGAATAGCCTTCATTTCTCAGAAGGAGAATAGACTGATGAGTTTCAGAAGGAAGTGATTTGTTTCTGGCCATTTTGAGCCTGTAATCAAACCCGCAAATGCTGATGCTCCAGATACTCAACTAGTCTAAAGAAGGCCAGTTTTACTGCTTCTTTAATCAGCACAACAGTTTTCAGCTGTGCTAACATAATTGCAAAAGGGTTTTCTAATGATCAATTAGCCTTTTAAAATGATAAACTTGGAATAGCTAAGACAACGTGCAATTGGAACACAGGAGTGATGGTTGCTGATAATGAGCCTCTGTACGCCAATGTAGATATTCCATTAAAAATAAACCGTTTCCAGCTACAACAGATTTTTACAACATTAAAAACGTATTTATAAATTTTAAATATACTCACAGGGAATGTTTTATGATGAAACTGTTCACTGTGTGTCCCCTTAATAAATGAGGTAGACACATTCCTTCATATGATGTGGGCAGAGGAACTCTGCCTATAAACTTGGATTAGCTAACACAACGTGCCATTGGAACACAGGAGTGATGGTTGCTGATAATGGGCCTCTGTAAGCTGCCATTTAAATGCATCTGGGGAATAAAATGTACAAACTACATGAATTGAAATATGAAAGTCTACTATGTGACTTAATGATGATAGCCCCTCTCAATCAATCAGAGAAGATTACTGCAGGCAGGCAGCTCTACTGCGGAAAACACGTTGACTCTCAGATGGCCAATCACCTCACTCTCTCTCATTTAACCAGTGGTTAACAGTTACTGTCGGAAGTTGTAATAATATAATTATCGAATAAATAGCTGTTAGAATAAATAGCTGTTAGTCAAGGAACAACGGAGACGTGTGAAGAACAATCTCAACTAAAATATAACTAAAATATAAATACTAAACTAAACTAAAAGCCCTATAAATACAAACCAATTATACATATTTATTTGGACCTTTTTGTATGTGGAAATAAAAATGAACCATTTCAACAAGAGACAACAATATTTGATTAAATATGTGGGAAAAGACCAACTGTACCCTTAAAACATCATGGGTCATCCAAATAAGATGACAAAAAAAGTCCAGATTGGTCTTAATGGGTACCAACTGTACTTGGGTCTTCCAAATAAGCCGCTCTCTTAAATAATACATTTTTTATTAATTTCCAAATATTCAGAACGGACGTGTTATATAAAACTCAATTATATTTAATATCCACCAAAAGTTATAAAAAATAAAAACGGATCATTACTATTCATCATGAATCTGCTTCTATTCATCCACAAGAACATTAATGTTGTTGACCAAACCCAGATTCATCCGTCGGACTGCCAGATGGTGAAGTGTGATTCATCACTCCAGAGAACACATTTCCACTGCTCCAGAGTCCAGTGGCGGCGAGCTTTACACCACACCAGCCGACGCTTGTCATTGCGCATGGTGATCTGAGGCTTGTGTGCGGCTGCTCGGCCGTGGAAACCCATTTCGTGAGGCGTCCGACAAACAGTTCTTGTTGCTGACGTTGCTTCTAGAAGTAGTTTGAAACTGAGGGTTTGGAACCGAGGACAGACATTTTTTATGCGCTACGAGCTTCAACAGTCCCATTTTTAGAGTGTGGTCTACCGTGAAGGGGGAGGGGGGGCGGCCTCAAGGACACTGCTGCTATAATATGAATGGGGGGGAGGGGTGGGGGGCTCAAGAACTCACTGCTGCTATAATATGAATGGGGGGGGCTCAAGGACACTGCTGCTATAATATGAATGGGGGGGGGCTCAAGGACTCACTGCTGCTATAATATGAATGGGGGGGGCTCAAGGACACTGCTGTTATAATATGAATGGGGGGGGGGGCTCAACGACTCACTGCTGTTATAATATGAATGGGGGGGGGCTCAACGACTCACTGCTGTTATAATATGAATGGGGGGGGGCTCAACGACTCACTGCTGTTATAATATGAATGGGGGGGGGGCTCAAGAACTCACTGCTGCTATAATATGAATGGGGGGGGGCTCAACGACTCACTGCTGTTATAATATGAATGGTGGGGGGCTCAAGGACACTGCTGTTATAATATGAATGGGGGGGGGCTCAAGGACACTGCTGCTATAATATGAATGGGGGGGGGCTCAAGGACACTGCTGTTATAATATGAATGGGGGGGGGGCTCAACGACTCACTGCTGTTATAATATGAATGGTGGGGGGCTCAACGACTCACTGCTGTTATAATATGAATGGGGGGGGCTCAAGGACACTGCTGCTATAATATGAATGGTGGGGGGCTCAAGGACTCACTGCTGCTATAATATGAATGGGGGGGGCTCAAGGACTCACTGCTGTTATAATATGAATGGGGGGGGCTCAAGGACACTGCTGTTATAATATGAATGGGGGGGCTCAAGGACACTGCTGTTATAATATGAATGGTGGGGGGCTCAAGGACTCACTGCTGCTATAATATGAATGGGGGGGGCTCAAGGACTCACTGCTGCTATAATATGAATGGGGGGGGCTCAAGGACTCTGCTGCTATAATATGAATGGGGGGGGGGCTCAAGGACTCACTGCTGCTATAATATGAATGGGGGGGGCTCAAGGACTCACTGCTGCTATAATATGAATGGGGGGGGCTCAAGGACTCACTGCTGCTATAATATGAATGGGGGGGGCTCAAGGACTCTGCTGCTATAATATGAATGGGGGGGGGCTCAAGGACTCACTGCTGCTATAATATGAATGGGGGGGGCTCAAGGACTCACTGCTGCTATAATATGAATGGGGGGGGCTCAAGGACTCTGCTGCTATAATATGAATGGGGGGGGGGGGGCTCAAGGACACTGCTGGTATAATATGCATGGGGGGGCTCAAGGACTGTGCTGTTATAATATGAATGGGGTGGGGGCCAAGGACACTGCTGGTATAATATGAATGGGGGGGGGGCTCAAGGACTGTGCTGTTATAATATGAATGGGGGGGGCTCAAGGACTCTGCTGCTATAATATGAATGGGGGGGGCTCAAGGACTCTGCTGGTATAATATGAATGGGGGGGGCTCAAGGACACTGCTGGTATAATATGCATGGGGGGGCTCAAGGACTGTGCTGTTATAATATGAATGGGGTGGGGGCCAAGGACACTGCTGGTATAATATGAATGGGGGGGGGGCTCAAGGACTGTGCTGTTATAATATGAATGGGGGGGGCTCAAGGACTCTGCTGCTATAATATGAATGGGGGGGGCTCAAGGACTCTGCTGGTATAATATGAATGGGGGGGGCTCAAGGACACTGCTGGTATAATATGAATGGGGGGGCTCAAGGACTCTGCTGGTATAATATGAATGGGGGGGCTCAAGGACACTGCTGGTACAGTGCCTTTGCAAAAGTATTCGGTCCCCTTGAACTTGCGACCTTTTGCCACATTTCAGGCTTCAAACATAAAGATATAAAACTGTATTTTTTTGTTAAGAATCAACAACAAGTGGGACACAATCATGAAGTGGAACGACATTTATTGGATATTTCAAACTTTTTAACAAATCAAAAACTGAAAAATTGGGCGTGGAAAATGATTCAGCCCCCTTAAGTTAATACTTTGTAGCGCCACCTTTTGCTGCGATTACAGCTGTAAGTCGCTTGGGGTATGTCTCTATCAGTTTTGCACATCGAGAGATGTTTGAAGCCTGAAATGTGGCAAAAGGTCGCAAAGTTCAAGGGGGCCGAATACTTTCGCAAGGCACTGTATAATACTCAGACACTGCTGGAAGGTCATCCGTACTAGACTGTACATTGGAACAACCAACTGATAGAGGGGATGGTACCGTGGGACAACCAGCTGATAGAGGGGATGGTACCGTGGAAAAACCAGCTGATAGAGGGGATGGTACCGTGGGACAACCAGCTGATAGAGGGGATGGTACCGTGGGACAACCAGCTGATAGAGGGGATGGTACCGTGGAACAACCAGCTGATAGAGGGGATGGTACCGTGGAACAACCAGCTGATAGAGGGGATGGTACCGTGGACCAACCAGCTGATAGAGGGGATGGTTCTAACACCCTGACAGCATCTAATAAATGGACTCATCTGCCCAAGCACACACACACACACACTACACACACACTGCCTGCACACACTGCACACACACACGATAACACACACACACACTACACACACACTGCCTGCACACACTGCACACACACACAATAACACACACACACACACACTGCACACACACCCACACACACACACACACACACAGCCTGCACACACTGCACACACACTACCAAAGGAACTAATACATCTGGAGATGGCTGTGGAGGCCTAGAGATCGATGATGTCTACAACGAGAGATATCCCAGAGCTAGCTCGGCTGCTGAGAAGTAGATAAGAGACAGAAGGAGTCTGTCTCTCTCTCGCTCATCGCACAGGAGAGGAGATATGCGAGGTCGCCGGATGTCATAATGGAGTCGTGGGAGAATTTCCCAAACCCCCCCCCCCCCCCCCCCCCCCCCGCAAAAAATATAAGATATTATAATATTGTCTTTGTAGCTCACAATCATTGTAATGTGGTTAACCTTATAAATGTAAATGGCCAATTGTAAATGAGAACTTGTTCTCAACTTGCCTACCTGGTTAAATAAAGGTAAAATAAAATAAAATAAAAAATGAAACCCTATTGCAGAGACTTATATATTACCGGCTGCGAAATGGTGAAAACAACACCATTGTCAGATAACAGTGAACTAGAACCGCCAACGGCCTAAAAAAATCATTTTAAAAAATCTGTTCTTCTCCTTCCCTGACTCTTCCTACATGTTTGTATTTTACACTGCTCATTTGTCACAATTTTTAAATTACACCAGACAATGTTCTGTAGGATGTTGGTACCCAGCCAGGCTCCAAGAATGCCCCTGCTGTCTCTGCCTGGCCGGTTCCCCTCTCTCCAATGGGATTCTCTGCCTCTAACCCTATTACGGGGGCTGAGTCACTGGCTTACTGGTGCTCTTCCATGCCATCCCTAGGAGGGGTGCGACACTTGAGTGGGTTGATTCACTGATGTGGTCTTCCTGTCTGGGTTGGCACCCCACCTTGGGTTGTGCGGTGGCGGAGATCTTTGTGGGCTATACTCGGCCTTGTCTCAGGATGGTAAGTTGGTGGTTGAAGATATCCCTCTAGTGGTGTGGGGGCTGTGCTTTGGCAAAGTGGGTGGGGTTATATCTTGCCTGTTTGGCCCTGTCCGGGGGTATCATCGGATGGGGCCACAGTGTCTCCTGACCCCTCCTGTCTCAGCCTCCAGTATTTATGCTGCAGTAGTTTATGTGTCGGGGGGCTGGGGTCAGTTTGTTATATCTGGAGTACTTCTCCTGTCTTATCCGGTGTCCTGTGTGAATTTAAGTATGCTCTCTCTAATTCTCTCTTTCTTTCTCTCTCTGAGGACCTACACCTGCATTGCTTGCTGTTTTGGTGTTTTAGGCTGGGTTTCTGTACAGCACTTTGAGATATCAGCTACATTTGATTGATTGAAGACTATGTGCTGTAGGACGTTGGTACCCAGCCAGGTGTTAATCTTTTTCTCTCTCTCTCTCTCTCTCTCTCTCTCTCTCTCTCTCTCTCTCTCTCTCTCTCTCTCTCTCTCTCTCTCTCTCTCTCTCTCTCTCTCTCTCTCTCTCTCTCTCTCTCTCTCTCTCTCTCTCTCTCTCTCTCTCTCTCTCTCTCTCTCTCTCTCTCCTCTCTCTCTCCTCACTGAATGACAAATGGATGAACGGGCGATAATTGTGCACCTTACTTCACAATTGAATTTACAATGAGGCCTAACTGAATGATAAGCAGGATGAAGAGGTTGATTTAATTTAGAAAGACAGCGATGTAATGATGTGTTCATGTGACGCTTGTTGATCAGCAGCAAATCATTTAATCACGTTCCTTTGCAGATTTATATATATATATTTTTTTACATTTGTCCTTTTGTGAAAAATAAATAAATAATTAAATGTAAAAACAATCTGTTATGGGGACTGTAACTCAGTACCTAATCTAATGTAAAGGAAACGACAACGTGCCCCACATTGCAGGAAGCAATGAGCAGGAAACAAACAATGCCAGTCAGCCTGCACAGCTGGCCCACCGACACTACACCTAAACTACACCCAAACTACACCCAAACTACACCTAAACTACACCGACACTACACCGACACTACACCTAAACTACACCTAAACTACACCGACACTACACCTAAACTACACCTAAACTACACAGACACTACACCTAAACTACACAAAAACTACACTAATACTACACCTAAACTACACCTAAACTACACCAAAACTACACAGACACTACACCGACACTACACCTAAACTACACCTAAACTACAGACACTACACCTAAACTACACCGACACTACACCGACACTACACCGACACTACACCTAAACTACACCGACACTACACCTAAACTACACCGACACTACACCTAAACTACACTGACACTACACCTAAACTACACCGACACTACACCTAAACTACACCGACACTACACCTAAACGACACCTAAACTACACCGACACTACACCTAAACTACACCTAAAATACACCTAAACTAAACTACACTGACACTACACCTAAACTATACCGGCACTACACCGACACTACACCAAAACTACACCGACACTACACCTAAACTATACTGGCACTACACCGACACTACACCTAAACTACACCGACACTACACCGACACTACACCTAAACTACACTGACACTACACCTAAACTACACCGACACTACACCGACACTACACCTAAACTACACCTAAAATACACCAAAACTACACCAAAACTACACTGACACTACACCTAAACTATACCGGCACTACACCGACACTACACCTAATCTACACCGACACTACACCTAAACTACACCGACACTACACCTAAACTACACCGACACTACACCTAAACTACACCGACACTACACCGACACTACACCTAAACTACACCGACACTACACCGACACTACACCTAAACTACACCGACACTACACGACACTACACCTAAACTACACCGACACTACACCGACACTACACCTAAACTACACCGACACTACACCTAAACTGCACTGACACTACACCTAAACTGCACCGACACTACACCGACACTACACCTAAACTACACCAAAAATACACCAAAAAATACACTGACACTACACCTAAATTATACCGCACTACACCGACACTACACCTAAACTACACCGACACTACACCTAAACTACACCGACACTACACCGACACTACACCTAAACTACACCGACACTACACCTAAACTACACCTACACTACACCTAAACTACACCGACACTACACCTAAACTACACCGACACTACACCTAAACTACACCGACACTACACCTAAACTACACCGACACTACACCTAAACTACACTGACACTACACCGACACTACACCGACACTACACCGACACTACACCTAAACTACACCTAAAATACACCAAAACTACACCAAAACTACACTGACACTACACCTAAATTATACCGCACTACACCGACACTACACCTAAACTACACCGACACTACACCTAAACTACACCGACACTACACCGACACTACACCTAAACTACACCGACACTACACCTAAACTACACCGACACTACACCTAAACTACACAGACACTACACCTAAACTACACCGACACTACACCTAAACTACACCGACACTACACCGACACTACACCTAAACTACACCGACACTACACCTAAACTACACCTACACTACACAGACACTACACCTAAACTACACCGACACTACACCTAAACTACACCTAAACTACACTGACACTACATCTAAACTACACCTAAACTACACCTAAACTACACCGACACTACACCGACACTACACCGAAAGTACACTGACACTACACCTAAACTACACCGACACTACACCGACACTACTACACCGACACTACACCTAAACTACACCGGCACTACACCGACACTACACCGACACCACACCTAAACTACACAGACACTACACCGACACTACACCTAAACTACACCTAAACTACACCGACACTACACCTAAACTACACCCCAACTACACCGACACTATACCTAAACTACACCGACACTAGACCTAAAATACACCTAAGCTACACCGAAACGAATTTCAAACATAATAAGAGTTAGCCTGTAGACAAGATTAAATTTGACAATAATCTGACGAGTGACAATATTACACTTATCAGTGGTCAAATTGAACATGCGCTGGCTACGAAACCAAAACTAGTAACGTCTTTAAATTAAAATAAGCTTTTTCTGTTGTCAATGGATGACCGGGCGATAGAAACCAGATAGAAGCTGACAATGGAACATGTGACTTCAATGAACTGAATGATGAGGAGGGTGATTCATCTGAATGATGAGGAGGGTGATTCATCTGAATGATGAGGAGGGTGGTTGATCTGAATGATGAGGAGGGTGATTCATCTGAATGATGAGAAGGGTGATTCATCTGGATGATGAGGAGGGTGATTCATCTGAATGATGAGAAGGGTGATTCATCTGGATGATGAGGAGGGTGATTCATCTGAATGATGAGGAGGGTGGTTAATCTGAATGATGAGGAGGGTGGTTAATCTGAATGATGAGGAGGGTGGTTAATCTGAATGATGAGGAGGGTGGTTAATCTGAATGATGAGGAGGGTGGTTAATCTGAATGATGAGGAGGGTGGTTAATCTGAATGATGAGGAGGGTGGTTAATCTGAATGATGAGGAGGGTGGTTAATCTGAATGATGAGGAGGGTGGTTAATCTGAATGATGAGGAGGGTGGTTAATCTGAATGATGAGGAGGGTGGTTAATCTGAATGATGAGGAGGGTGGTTAATCTGAATGATGAGGAGGGTGGTTAATCTGAATGATGAGGAGGGTGGTTAATCTGAATGATGAGGAGGGTGGTTAATCTGAATGATGAGGAGGGTGGTTAATCTGAATGATGAGGAGGGTGGTTTATCTGAATGATGAGGAGGGTGGTTAATCTGAATGATGAGGAGGGTGGTTTATCTGAATGATGAGGAGGGTGGTTAATCTGAATGATGAGGAGGTGGTTAATCTGAATGATGAGGAGGGTGGTTAATCTGAATGATGAGGAGGGTGGTTTATCTGAATGATGAGGAGGGTGGTTAATCTGAATGATGAGGAGGGTGGTTAATCTGAATGATGAGGATGACTGAATATAGAACAACAGTGTAATGATGAAGAAGAATGGATTTATTTTACTATGAAAGGAAATGATTTATAATCTCCCCTGAGAGAGTCAAATCAGTACAACATACAATGTGTGCAGTTCACAATGACAAGACCAAAGAACGGACGTATTGACAGCATTGCAAATGCTGCAAAACTTTGATGAGTTTGGAGACGGATGGAGGATCGGATAGTGAGCTTGAAATCGGCGTTGCTGATGATGATTCTGATGTTGACTTGAAGCCTCTGCCTCCGATGCCTGAGCTTCGCCACAGAAAAACCAGAACAGAGCCAATTGAGATGGTGATCCCAACTGCCACGGTGAGACAGGAGTCTAGGAGGGATGGCACAGTGAGACAGGAGTCTAAGAGGGATGGCACAGTGAGACAGGAGTCTAAGAGGGATGGCACGGTGAGACAGGAGTCTAAGAGGGATGGCACAGTGAGACAGGAGTCTAGGAGGGAAATCACAGTGAGACAGGAGTCTGGGAGGGATGGCACGGTGAGACAGGAGTCTAAGAGGGATGGCACAGTGAGACAGGAGTCTAAGAGGGATGGCACAGTGAGACAGGGAGTCTGGGAGGGATGGCACGGTGAGACAGGAGTCTAGGAGGATGGCACGGTGAGACAGGAGTCTAAGAGGGATGGCACAGTGAGACAGGAGTCTGGGAGGGATGGCACAGTGAGACAGGAGTCTAAGAGGGATGGCACAGTGAGACAGGAGTCTAAGAGGGATGGCACAGTGAGACAGGAGTCTAAGAGGGATGGCACAGTGAGACAGGAGTCTAAGAGGGATGGCACAGTGAGACAGGAGTCTAAGAGGGATGGCACAGTGAGACAGGAGTCTAAGAGGGATGGCACAGTGAGACAGGAGTCTAGGAGGGAAAGCACAGTGAGACAGGAGTCTAGGAGGGATGGCACAGTGAGACAGGAGCCTGAGAGGGATGGCACAGTGAGACAGGAGTCTGAGAGGGATGGCACAGTGAGACAGGAGTCTGAGAGGGATGGCACAGTGAGACAGGAGCCTGAGAGGGATGGCACAGTGAGACAGGAGTCTGAGAGGGATGGCAGGGTGAGACAGGAGTCTGAGAGGGATGGCACAGTGAGACAGGGGTCTGGGAGGGATGGCAGGGTGAGACAAGGGTTTGAGAGGGATGGCACAGTGAGACAGGAGTCTGAGAGGGATGGCACAGTGAGACAGGAGTCTGAGAGGGATGGCACAGTGAGACAGGAGTCTGAGAAGGATGGCAGGGTGAGACAGGAGTAAAACATAAAACTCATGGTACCCTTCGACCAGCTCATATCTGTGTGGAGCTGGATTCAATGCTCTTCTGCATTAAAACCAAATATCGATCCAGGTTGGATGTGACAGCGTCCCCCTTTGAGAAGCTCCGACGCGACATGAATCAAGCAACCCCATCTCATTAGTGGTTGGGGAGATAATTTCTAGTCAGACTAATTAGCAATTTACTGTCATAGCACCACATTAAAAATATGTGATGGTGAGTTGAGAAGACATTCAGAAATAACGTTAGAATGTATTTTAATTGACTGTAATAGCTCCAAATAAATATACAATATAAACATTGACTGTCAATTACATAATTGTTTTTCCACGTGGTTGGGCTCGTAATAATTTTCGGATCTCAAAATGGGGTCGGGGGGGCCAACATTTTTTGGGAACCCCTAGTTTAAATGAATCTTAGATTAGACCTAATCTAGACTGTAAAATCTAGGTTTAGGATTAAAATCTGAGTTGTATTGTACCACTTGATTTTGAAATATTTTAATCGAAGGTTAAATCACTAGTGTATGGTTAGTTACACGTGTCATAATGGGTTCACCATAGCGATATGTTCGCGTTCTATCCAGGCCTGGTCACCACTAGCCAGCAAAGATAGTTTTCACCGCATCTAAAGTATCTAATTCATTTAATTTTGGGTCAAATAAATGAGCCGGCTAGTTGTGTTGATGATAAACCACAAGAGCTGAAATGTTTAAATCACACTGAAAATATAAAGCACATACACAGACATCTGATGAACTTTGACCTCCCCTCCAATGGCAGTTTAGATTTAATCCCCAAACTACATTTACATTAGATTTTACAACAAGATTTGATCTTGGTTTTAAGTCAAACGTAAACTTAGTTTAAATGAAGGATTCAATTTAACTAGGATTTAAATTTGAAACTAGGTTTAAAGTTTGTTGGAACAAGATTTATAGATACATCTTTAAATTTAAGTCAGTTTAAGAGTTCATTCATATTGGTGCAACCCACCCCATCCCTCTTAGAAACACACAACCCACTATCCCCAGTCCTCCAACTGCACACACACCCACACACAGCAGTACTAACCTGGGTTGAGAGGGTGGTTGAGATGCTGGTGGGAGGCTGGGTGAACAGTGCAGAGCGGGAGGATGATCGCAGGACATGTGTTCTCCTGACAGGCTGGTCCTGATGGGGGAGAGGAGAGAACAACAGTCAGAACGGTGACAGAACCGTCAGAACGGTGACAGAACCGTCAGAACGGTGACAGAACCGTCAGAACCGTCAGAATGGTGACAGAACCGTCAGAACGGTGACAAAACCGTCAGAACCGTGACAGAACCGTCAGAACGGTGACAGAACCGTCAGAACGGTGACAGAACCGTCAGAACCGTCAGAATGGTGACAGAACCGTCAGAACGGTGACAAAACCGTCAGAACCGTGACAGAACCGTCAGAACCGTGACAGAACCGTCAGAACGGTGACAGAACCATCAGAACCGTCAGAACCGTGACAGAACCGTCAGAACCGTGACAGAACCGTGACAGAATTGTCAGAACGGTGACAGAATTGTCAGAACGGTGACAGAACCGTGACAGAACCGTCAGAATGGTGACAGAACCGTCAGAACCGTGACAGAACCGTCAGAACGGTGACAGAACTGTCAGAACGGTGACAGAACCGTCAGAACCATCAGAACAGTGACAGAACCATCAGAACAGTGACAGAAGAGTCAGAACCATCAGAACTGTGACAGAACCATCAGAACGGTGACAGAACCGTGACAGAACCATCAGAACGGTGACAGAACCGTCAGAACCATGACAGACCCGTCAGAACCATGACAGACCCGTCAGAACCGTCAGAACCGTGACAGAACCGTCAGAACCGTGACAGAACCGTCAGAACCGTGACAGAACCGTGACAGAACCGTCAGAATGGTGACAGAACCGTCAGAACAGTGACAGAACCGTGACAGAACCGTCAGAACGGTGACAGAACCGTCAGAACGGTAACAGAACCGTCAGAACGGTGACAGAACCGTGACAGAACCGTCAGAATGGTGACAGAACCGTCAGAACGGTGACAGAACCGTCAGGACCGTGACAGAACCGTCAGAACCGTGACAGAACCGTCAGAATGGTGTACCGGAAACGTATCCAGCTATTATTTCCTTAAAATAAATATTTTCCATCCAGATATCAATTAGTATACCTCAAACATTAAACATCTAATCTCTCTCTGAGCTGAAAGATGCAGATATCAATTAGTATACCTCCAACATTAAACATCTAATCTCTCTCTGAGCTGAAAGATGCAGATATCAATTAGTATACCTCCAACATTAAACATCTAATCTCTCTCTGAGCTGAAAGATGCAGAAATCAATTAGTATACCTCAAACATTAAACATCTAATCTCTCTCTGAGCTGAAAGATGCAGAAATCAATTAGTATACAACAGGGGACTATATTAACCCTCACCACTAAAACAGGGGACTATATTAACTCCTCACAACTACAACAGGAATGGGGGCTATATTAAACCCTCACGACTACAACAGGGGGCTATATTAACCCCTCACGACTACAACAGGGGGCTATATTAACCCCTCACGACTACAACAGGAATGGGGGCTATATTAACCCCTCACCACTACAACAGGGGGCTATATTAACCCCTCACCACTAAAACAGGGGGCTATATTAACCCCTCACCACTACAACAGGGGGCTATATTAACCCCTCACCACTAAAACAGGGGGCTATATTAACCCCTCACCACTACAACAGGGGGCTATATTAACCCCTCACCACTAAAACAGGGGGCTATATTAACCCTCACGACTAAAACAGGGGGCTACATTAACCCCTCACGACTACAACAGGGGGCTATATTAACCCCTCACGACTACAACAGGGACGGGGGCTATATTAACCCCTCACGACTACAACAGGGGGCTATATTAACCCCTCACGACTACAACAGGGACGGGGGCTATATTAACCCCTCACGACTACAACAGGGGGCTATATTAACCCCTCGCGACTACAACAGGAACGGGAGCTATATTAACCCCTCACGACTACAACAGGGACGGGGGCTATATTAACCCCTCACGACTACAACAGGGACGGGGGCTATATTAACCCCTCACGACTACAACAGGAACGGGGAGCTATATTAACCCCTCACCACTACAACAGGAACGGGGGCTATATTAACCCCTCACGACTACAACAGGAACGGGGGCTATATTAACCCCTCACCACTACAACAGGAACGGGGGCTATATTAACCCCTCACCACTACAACAGGAACGGGGGCTATATTAACCCTCACCACTACAACAGGAACGGGGGCTATATTAACCCCTCACCACTACAACAGGGGGCTATATTAACCCCTATATTAACCCCTATATTAACCCCTCACCACTACAACAGGAACGGGGCTATATTAACCCCTCACCACTACAACAGGAACGGGGGCTATATTAACCCCTCACGACTACAACGGGGCTATATTAACCCCTATATTAACCCCTATATTAACCCCTATATTAACTCCTATATTAACCCCTCACCACTACAACAGGAACGGGAGCTATATTAACCCCTATATTAACCCCTCACCACTACAACAGGAACGGGGGCTATATTAACCCCTCACCACTACAACAGGAACGGGGGCTATATTAACCCCTCACGACTACAACAGGGGGCTATATTAACCCCTATATTAACCCCTATATTAACCCCTCACGACTACAACGGGCTATATTAACCCCTATATTAACCCCTCACCACTACAACAGGAACAGGGGCTATATTAACCCCTCACCACTACAACAGGAACAGGGGCTATATTAACCCCTCACGACTACAACGGGGCTATATTAACCCCTATATTAACCCCTATATTAACCCCTCACCACTACAACAGGAACGGGGGCTATATTAACCCCTCACCACTACAACAGGAACGGGGGCTATATTAACCCCTCACCACTACAACAGGAACGGGGGCTATATTAACCCCTATATTAACCCCTATATTAACCCCTCACCACTACAACAGGAACGGGGGCTATATTAACCCCTCACCACTACAACAGGAACGGGGGCTATATTAACCCCTCACCACTACAACAGGAACGTGGGCTATATTAACCCCTCACGACTACAACGGGGCTATATTAACCCCTATATTAACCCCTATATTAACCCCTATATTAACCCCTCACCACTACAACAGGAACGGGGGCTATATTAACCCCTATATTAACCCCTATATTAACCCCTCACCACTACAACAGGAACGGGGGCTATATTAACCCTATATTAACCCCTATATTAACTCCTATATTAACCCCTCACCACTACAACAGGAACGGGAGCTATATTAACCCCTATATTAACCCCTCACCACTACAACAGGAACGGGGGCTATATTAACCCCTCACCACTACAACAGGAACGGGGGCTATATTAACCCCTCACCACTACAACAGGAACGGGGGCTATATTAACCCCTCACGACTACAACGGGGCTATATTAACCCCTATATTAACCCCTATATTAACCCCTATATTAACCCCTCACCACTACAACAGGAACGGGGGCTATATTAACCCCTCACCACTACAACAGGAACGGGGGCTATATTAACCCCTCACGACTACAACAGGGGGCTATATTAACCCCTATATTAACCCCTATATTAACCCCTCACGACTACAACGGGGCTATATTAACCCCTATATTAACCCCTCACCACTACAACAGGAACGGGGGCTATATTAACCCCTCACCACTACAACAGGAACGGGGGCTATATTAACCCCTCACGACTACAACGGGGCTATATTAACCCCTATATTAACCCCTATATTAACCCCTCACCACTACAACAGGAACGGGGGCTATATTAACCCCTCACCACTACAACAGGAACGGGGGCTATATTAACCCCTCACCACTACAACAGGAACGGGGGCTATATTAACCCCTATATTAACCCCTATATTAACCCCTCACCACTACAACAGGAACGGGGGCTATATTAACCCCTCACCACTACAACAGGAACGGGGGCTATATTAACCCCTCACCACTACAACAGGAACGTGGGCTATATTAACCCCTCACGACTACAACGGGGCTATATTAACCCCTATATTAACCCCTATATTAACCCCTATATTAACCCCTCACCACTACAACAGGAACGGGGGCTATATTAACCCCTATATTAACCCCTATATTAACCCCTCACCACTACAACAGGAACGGGGGCTATATTAACCCCTATATTAACCCCTATATTAACCCCTATATTAACCCCTCACCACTACAACAGGAACGGGGGCTATATTAACCCCTATATTAACCCCTCACCACTACAACAGGAACGGGGGCTATATTAACCCCTATATTAACCCCTA
This sequence comes from Oncorhynchus kisutch, assembly GCF_002021735.2. NCBI lineage: Eukaryota > Metazoa > Chordata > Actinopteri > Salmoniformes > Salmonidae > Oncorhynchus > Oncorhynchus kisutch. The sequence goes on from NW_022262823.1 coordinate 210,200, forward strand.
TATTAACCCCTCACCACTACAACAGGAACGGGGGCTATATTAACCCCTCACCACTACAACAGGAACGGGGGCTATATTAACCCCTCACGACTACAACAGGGGGCTATATTAACCCCTCACCGCTACAACAGGAACGGGGGCTATATTAACCCCTCACCACTACAACAGGGGGCTATATTAACCCCTATATTAACCCTATATTAACCCCTCACCACTACAACAGGAACGGGGGCTATATTAACCCCTCACCGGCTGTATTCCTGCCTTTTGTCCCATATCTGATCCTTTTGTGTTTTCTTACAGCCCTCTGATTGGGCAACGTTACAGTGCCACAACACTGAACTGCAGGTACCTAAAATGATACAGATTACGCCAAATGAATGCATGCCCTATACACATGGAATCACTGACCCTATAGACATGGAATCACTGACCCTATAGACATGGAATCACTGGCCCTATACACATGGAATCACTGACCCTATAGACATGGAATCACTGGCCCTATACACGTGGAATCACTGACCCTATACACGTGGAATCACTGACCCTATAGACATGGAATCACTGGCCCTATACACATGGAATCACTGACCCTATAGACATGGAATCACTGGCCCTATAGACATGGAATCACTGACCATATAGACATGAAATCACTGGCCATATACACATGGAATCACTGACCCTATAGACATGGAATCACTGGCCCTATAGACATGGAATCACTGGCCCTATAGACATGGAATCACTGGTCCTATAGACATGGAATCACTGGCCCTATAGACATGGAATCACTGGCCCTATAGACATGGAATCACTGGCCCTATACACATGGAATCACTGGCCCTATACACATGGAAACACTGGCCCTATACACATGGAATCACTGGCCCTATAGACATGGAATCACTGGTCATTCTAATAATGGAATCAAATCAAATCCAATTGTATTTGTCACATGCGCCAAATACAACAGACCTTACAGTGAAATGTTGACTGACAAGCCCTTAACCAACAATGCAGTTTCAAAAATATATATATATCTTAAGGTAAAATAAAAGTAACAAATAATTGAAGAGCAGCAGAAAATAACAATAATGAGGCTATATACAGGGGGTACCGGTACAGAGTCAATGTGGAGGCTATATACAGGGGGTACCGGTACAGAGTCAATGTGGAGGCTATATACAGGGGTACCGGTACAGAGTCAATGTGGAGGCTATATACAGGGGGTCCCTGTACAGAGTCAAATGTGGAGGCTATATACAGGGGGTACCGGTACAGAGTCAATGTGGAGGCTATATACAGGGGGTACCGGTAGCAGAGATCAATGTGGAGGCTATATACAGGGGGTACCGGTACAGAGTCAATGTGGAGGCTATATACAGGGGGTAACCGGTACAGAGTCAATGTGGAGGCTATATACAGGGGGTACGCAGTACAGAGTCAATGTGGAGGCTATATACAGGGGGTACTTAAGTAGGACAGAGTCAATGTGGAGGCTATATACAGGGGGTACCAGTACAGAGTCAATGTGGAGGCTATATACAGGGGGTACCGGTACAGAGTCAATGTGGAGGCTATACAGGGTGTTACGGTACAGAGTCAATGTGGAGGCTATAATACAGGGGTAACCGGTACAGAGTCAATGTGGAGGCTATATACAGGGGGTATCGGTACAGAGTCAATGTGGAGGCTATATACAGGGGGTACCAGTACAGAGTCAATGTGGAGGCTATATACAGGGGGTCCCAGTACCAGAGTCAATGTGGGAGGCTATATACAGGGGGTACCAGTACAGAGTCAATGTGGAGGCTATATACAGGGGGTACCGGTACAGAGTCAATGTGGAGGCTATATACAGGGTGTTACGGTACAGAGTCAATATGGAGGCTATATACAGGGGGGTACCAGTACAGAGTCCAATGTGGAGGCTATATACAGGGGGTACCAGTAACAAGTCAATGTGGAGGCCATATACAGGGGGTACCGGTACAGAGTCAATGTGGAGGCTATATACAGGGGGTACCAGTACAGAGTCAATGTGGAGGCTATATAAAGGGGGTACCGGTACAGAGTCAATGTGGAGGCTATATACAGGGGTACCAGTACAGAGTAAATGTGGAGGCTATATACAGGGGGTACCGGTACAGAGTCAATGTGGAGGCTATATACAGGGGGTACCGGTACAGAGTCAGTGTGGAGGCTATATACAAGGGGGTACCGGGTACAGAGTCAATGTGGAGGCTATATCACAGGGGGTACCGGTACAGAGTCAGTGTGGAGGCTATATACAGGGGGTACCCGGTACAGAGTCAATGTGGAGACTATATACAGGGGGTACCGGTACAGAGTCAATGTGGAGGCTATATACAGGTGGTACCGGTAACAGAGTCAATGTGGAGGCTATATACAGGGGGTACCGGTACAGAGTCAATGTGGAGGCTATATACAGGGGGTACCGGTACAGAGTCAATGTGGAGGCTATATACAGGGGGTACCGGTACAGAGTCAATGTGGAGGCTATATACAGGGGGTACCGGTACAGAGTCAATGTGGAGGCTATATACAGGGGTACCGGTACAGAGTCATGTGGAGGCTATATAACAGGGGGTACCGGTACAGAGTCAATGTGGAGGCTATATACAGGGGGTACCGGTAACAGAGTCAATGTGGAGGCTATATACAGGGGGTACCGGTACAGAGTCAATGTGGAGGCTATATACAGGGGGTACCGGTACAGAGTCAATGTGGAGGCTATATACAGGGGGTACCAGTACAGAGTCAATGTGGAGGCTATATAAAGGGGTACCTTATGGTAACAGAGTCAATGTGGAGGCTATATACAGGGGTACCAGTACGAGTCAAGTGTGGATGGCTATATACAGGTGGTACTCGGTAACAAGAGTTCATGTGGAGGCTATATACAGGGGGTACCGGTACAGAAGTCAGTGTGGAGGCTATATACAGGGGGTACGCGGTACAGAGTCAATAGTGGGAAGGCTATATACAGGGGGTACCGGTAGCAGAGTCAGTGGTGGAGGCTAATATACAGGGGGTAACGGTACAGAGTCAATGTGGAAGGCTATTATACAGGGGGTACCGGTACAGGAGCTATGTGGAGGCTATATACAGGTGGTACAGGTAAAGAGTCAATGTGGAGGCTATATACAGGGGGGTACCGGTACAGAGTCAATGTGGAGGCTATATACAGGGGGTACCGGTACAGAGTCAATGTGGAGGCTATATACAGGGGGTACCGGTACAGAGTCAATGTGGAGGCTATATACAGGGGGTACCGGTACAGAGTCAATGTGGAGGCTATATACAGGGGGTACCGGTACAGAGTCAATGTGGAGGCTATATACAGGGGGTACCGGTACAGATCAATGTGGAGGCTATATACAGGGGGTACCGGTACAGAGTCAATGTGGAGGCTATATACAGGGGGTACCGGTACAGAGTCAATGTGGAGGCTATATACAGGGGGTACGGTACAGAGTCAATGTGGAGGCTATATACAGGGGGTACGTACAGAGCGCAATGTGGAGCTATTACAGGGGGGTACCGGTACAGAGTCAATGTGGAGGCTATATACAGGGTGTTACGGTACAGAGTCAATGTGGAGGCTATATACAGGGGGTACCGGTACAGAGTCAATGTGGAGGCTTATATACAGGGGTACGGTACAGAGTCGAATGTGGAGGCTATATACGGGGGTACCGGTACAGAGTCAATGTGGAGGCTATATACAGGGGGTACCGGTACAGAGTCAATGTGGAGGCTATATACAGGGGGTACCGTACAGAGTCAATGTGGAGGCTATATACAGGGGGTACCGGTTACAGAGTCAATGTGGAGCGCTATATACAGGGGGTACCGGTACAGAGTCAATGTGGAGGCTATATACAGGGGGTACCGGTACAGAGTCAATGTGGAGGCTATATAAGGGTGTACGCGGTACAGAGTCAATGTGGGAGGCATATACAGGGGTACGTACAGAGTCAATGTGGAGGCTATATACAGGGGTACCGGTACAGAGTCAATTGGAGGCTATATACAAGGGGGTACCGGTACAGAGTCAATGTGGAGGCTATATACAGGGGGTACCGGTACAGAGTCAATGTGGGAGGCTATATACAGGGGTACCGGTACTAGAGTAGTGTGGCAATGTAGGAGGGGCTATATACAGGGGGTACCGGTACAGAGTCAATGTGGAGGCTATATACAGGGGGTACCGGTAAGCAGAGTCAATGTGGAGGCTATATACAGGGGGTACGGTACAGAGTCAATGTGGAGGCTATATACAGGGGGTACCGGTACAGAGTCAATGTGGAGGCTATATACAGGGGGTACCGGTACAGAGTCAATGTGGAGGCTATATACAGGGGGTACCGGTACAGAGTCAATGTGGAGGCTATATACAGGGGGTACCGGTACAGAGTCAATGTGGAGGCTATATACAGGGGGTACCGGTACAGAGTCAATGTGGAGGCTATATACAGGGGTACCGGTACAGAGTCAATGTGGAGGCTATATACAGGGGGTACCGTACAGAGTCAATGTGGAGGCTATATACAGGGGGTACCGGTACAGAGTCAATGTGGAGGCTATATACAGGGGGTACCGGTACAGAGTCAATGTGGAGGCTATATACAGGGGGTACCGGTACAGAGTCAATGTGGAGGCTATATACAGGGGGTACCGGTACAGAGTCAATGTGGAGGCTATATACAGGGGGTACCGGTACAGAGTCAATGTGGAGGCTATATACAGGGGGTACCGGTACAGAGTCAATGTGGAGGCTATATACAGGGGTACCGGTACAGAGTCAATGTGGAGGCTATATACAGGGGGTACCGGTACAGAGTCAATGTGAGGCTATATACAGGGGGTACCGGTACAGCAGTCAATGTGGAGGCTATATACAGGGGGTAACCGGTACAGAAGTTCAATAGTGGAGGGCTATAATACCAGGGGGTACCGGGTACAGAAAAGTCAATGTTGGAAGGCTATAGTACAAGGGGGTACCGTGTGGTACAGAGTCAATGTGGGAAGGCATATATAACAGGGGGGTGTTAACGGTACAAGAGTTCAATGTGGAGTGCTATTAACTACAGGGGGTCACGCGGTACAGAGTCCAATGGTGGAGGCTATATACAGGGGTACCGGTACAGAGTCAAATGTTGGAGGCTATATACAGGGGTACCGGTACAGAGTCCAATTGTGGAGGCCTATAGTACAGGGGGTACCGGTACAGAAGTCAATGTGGAGGCTATATACAGGGGGTACCGGTACCCAGAGTGCAATGTGGAGGCTTATACAAAGGGGGTACCGGTACAGATCCAATGTGAGGCTATATAAGGGGTACGGTAAGAGTCATGTGGAGGCTATATACAGGGGGTACCGGTACAGAGTGCAATGTGGAGGGCTATATAACAAGGGGGGTACCGGTACAGAGTCAATGTGGAGGCTATATACAGGGTGGGGGGGTACCGGTACAGAGTCAATGTGGAGGCTATATACAGGGGGTACCGGTACAGAGTCAATGTGGAGGCTATATACAGGGGTACCGGTACAGAGTCCAATGTGGAGGCCTATATACAGGGGGTAACCGGTACAGAGTCAATGTGGAGGCTATATACAGGGGGTACCGGTACAGAGTCAATGTGGAGGCTATATACAGGGGTACCGGTACAGAGTCAATGTGGAGGCTATATACAGGGGGTACCGGTACAGAGTCAATGTGGAGGCTATATACAGGGGGGTACCGGTACAGAGTCAATGTGGAGGCTATATACAAGGGGGTACCGGTACAGAGTCAATGTCCGGTTATCAAGGTAATTGAGGTAATTATGTACATGTAGGTAGAGTTATTAAAGTGATTATGCATAGATAATAAACAGAGAGTAGCAGCATAGAAGGGGGGTGCAGATAGTCTGGGTAGCCATTTGATTGGATGTCTCCTGGCTTGGGGGTAGTAGCTGTTTAGAAGCCCCTTGGACCTCGACCCGCCTCTCCAGTACCGCTTGATTGATTAATTTATGATGCCATGTGCTAACGCTACAGTATGTGCCAATGCTAGCAAAACGCTAGCAAACTCGGAGCGAAACGCTAGCAAACTCGGAGCGAAACGCTAGCAAACTCGGAGCGAAACGCTAGCAAACTCGGAGCGAAACGCTAGCAAACTCGGAGCGAAACGCTAGCAAACTCGGAGCAAAACGCTAGCAAACTCGGAGCAAAACGTTAGCAAACCGTATTTAGCCAGGGCCCGTGGGGTTCTATTTAGCCAGGGCCCGTGGGGTTCTATTTAGCCAGGGCCCGTGGGGTTCTATTTAGCCAGGGTCTGTGGGGTTCTATTTAGCCAGGTTACATGGGGCCCATAGGGTTCTATTTAGCCAGGGACCGTGGGGTTCTATTTAGCCAGGGACCGTGGGGTTCTATTTAGCCAGGTACCGTGGGGCCCGTAGGGTTCTATGTAGCCAGGGCCCGTAGGGCTCTATTTAGCCAGGGCCCGTAGGGTTCTATTTTGCAAGGGCCCGTGGGGACGTATTTAGCCAGGGCCCGTGGGGTTCTATTTAGCCAGGGCCCGTGGGGTTCTATTTAGCCAGGGCCCGTACGGTTCTATTTAGCCAGGGCCCGTGGGGCCCGTAGGGTACTATTTAGCCAGGGCCCGTAGGGTTCCATTTAGCAAGGGCCCGTGGGGTTCTATTTAGCCAGGGTCCGTGGGGTTCAATTTAGCCAGGGCCTGTGGGGCCCGTAGGGTACTATTTAGCCAGGGCCCGTGGGGCCCGTAGGGGTTCTATTTAGCCAGGGGCCGTAGGGTTCTATTTAGCAAGGGCCCGTGGGGTTCTATTTAGCCAGGGTCCGTGGGGTTCTATTTAGCCAGGTTACATGGGGCCCGTAGGGTTCTATTTAGTCAGGGCCCGTGGGGTTCTATTTAGCCAGGTACCGTGGGGGCCCCGTAGGGTTCTATTTTGCCAGGACCCATGGGGCCGTAGGGTTCTATTTAGCCAGGGCCCGTGGGGTTCTATTTAGCCAGGGCCCATGGGGTTCTATTTAGCCAGGGCCTGTGGGGTTCTATTTAGCCAGGGTCCGTGGGGTTCTATTTAGCCAGGACTTGTGGGGTTCTATTTAGCCAGGGCCGGTGGGGCCCGTAGGGTTCTATTTAGCCAGGGCCCGTAGGGTTCTATTTAGCCAGGGCCCATGGGGTTCTATTTAGCCAGGGCCCATGGGGTTCTATTTAGCCAGGACCCCTGGGGTTCTATTTAGCCAGGGGCCGTAGGGTTCTATTTAGCCAGGGCCCATGGGGTTCTATTTAGCCAGGACCCCTGGGGTTCTATTTAGCCAGGGACCGTAGGGTTCTATTTAGCCAGGGCCCATGGGGGTTCTATTTAGCCAGGGCCCGTGGGGTTCTATTTAGCCAGGGCCCGTAGGGTTCTATTTAGCCAGGGCCCGTGGGGTTCTAATTAGCCAGGGCCTGTGGGGTTCTATTTAGCCAGGGCCTGTGGGGTTCTTTTTAGCCTGGGCCTGTGGGGTTCTTTTAGCCAGGGCCCCTGGGGTTCTATTAAGCCAGGGACCGTGGGGTTCTATTTAGCCAGGTACCGTGGGGCCCCGTAGGGTTCTATTTTGCCAGGACCCATGGGGCCGTAGGGTTCTATTTAGCCAGGGCCCGTGGGGTTCTATTTAGCCAGGGCCCATGGGGTTCTATTTAGCCAGGGCCTGTGGGGTTCTATTTAGCCAGGGTCCGTGGGGTTCTATTTAGCCAGGACTTGTGGGGTTCTATTTAGCCAGGGCCGGTGGGGCCCGTAGGGTTCTATTTAGCCAGGGCCCGTAGGGTTCTATTTAGCCAGGGCCCATGGGGTTCTATTTAGCCAGGGCCCATGGGGTTCTATTTAGCCAGGACCCCTGGGGTTCTATTTAGCCAGGGGCCGTAGGGTTCTATTTAGCCAGGGCCCATGGGGTTCTATTTAGCCAGGACCCCTGGGGTTCTATTTAGCCAGGGACCGTAGGGTTCTATTTAGCCAGGGCCCATGGGGTTCTATTTAGCCAGGGCCCGTGGGGTTCTATTTAGCCAGGGCCCGTAGGGTTCTATTTAGCCAGGGCCCGTGGGGTTCTAATTAGCCAGGGCCTGTGGGGTTCTATTTAGCCAGGGCCTGTGGGGTTCTTTTTAGCCTGGGCCTGTGGGGTTCTTTTTAGCCAGGGCCCCTGGGGTTCTATTAAGCCAGGGACCGTGGGGTTCTATTTAGCCAGGTACCGTGGGGCCCCGTAGGGTTCTATTTTGCCAGGGCCCATGGGGCCGTAGGGTTCTATTTAGCCAGGGCCCGTGGGGTTCTATTTAGCCAGGGCCCATGGGGTTCTATTTAGCCAGGGCCCGTGGGGTTCTATTTAGCCAGGGTCCGTGGGGTTCTATTTAGCCAGGAGTTGTGGGGTTCTATTTAGCCAGGGCCCGTGGGGCCCGTAGGGTTCTATTTAGCCAGGGCCCGTAGGGTTCTATTTAGCCAGGGCCCATGGGGTTCTATTTAGCCAGGGACCGTAGGGTTCTATTTAGCCAGGGCCCATGGGGTTCTATTTAGCCAGGGCCCATGGGGTTCTATTTAGCCAGGGCCCGTGGGGCCCGTAGGGTTCTATTTAGCCAGGGCCCGTAGGGTTCTATTTAGCCAGGGCCCATGGGGTTCTATTTAGCCAGGGACCGTAGGGTTCTATTTAGCCAGGGCCCGTGGGGTTCTATTTAGCCAGGGCCCGTGGGGTTCTATTTAGCCAGGGCCCGTAGGGTTCTATTTAGCCAGGGCCCGTAGGGTTCTATTTAGCCAGGGCCCGTGGGGTTCTATTTAGCCAGGGCCCGTGGGGTTCTATTTAGCCAGGGCCCGTGGGGTTCTATTTAGCCAGGGCCCGTGGGGTTCTTTTTAGCCTGGGCCCGTGGGGTTCTTTTAGCCTGGGCCCGTGGGGTTCTATTTAGCCAGGGCCCGTGGGGTTCTATTTAGCCAGGGCCTGTGGGGTTCTTTTTAGCCTGGGCCCGTGGGGTTCTATTTAGCCAGGGCCCGTGGGGTTCTATTTAGCCAGGGCCTGTGGGGTTCTATTTAGCCAGGGCCTGTGGGGTTCTTTTTAGCCTGGGCCCGTGGGGTTCTATTTAGCCTGGGCCCCTGGGGTTCTTTTTAGCCAGGGCCCGTGGGGTTCTATTTAGCCAGGGCCTGTGGGGTTCTATTTAGCCTGGGCCCGTGGGGTTCTATTTAGCCAGGGCCCGTGGGGTTCTATTTAGCCAGGGCCCGTGGGGTTCTATTTAGCCAGGGCCTGTGGGGTTCTATTTAGCCTGGGCCCGTGGGGTTCTTTTTAGCCAGGGCCCGTGGGGTTCTATTTAGCCAGGGGCCCGTGGGGTTCTATTTAGCCAGGGCCTGTGGGGTTCTATTTAGCCTGGGCCCGTGGGGTTCTTTTTAGCCAGGGCCCGTGGGGGTTCTATTTAGCCAGGGCCCGTGGGGTTCTTTTAGCCAGGGCCCGTGGGGTTCTTTTAGCCAGGGCCCGTGGGGTTCTATTTAGCCAGGGCCCGTGGGGTTCTTTTTAGCCAGGGCCCGTGGGGTTCTATTTAGCCAGGGCCTGTGGGGTTCTTTTTAGCCAGGGCCCGTGGGGTTCTATTTAGCCAGGGCCTGTGGGGTTCTTTTTAGCCAGGGCCCCTGGGGTTCTATTTAGCCAGGGCCCTGGGGTTCTTTTTAGCCAGGGCCCCTGGGGTTCTATTTAGCCAGGGCCCCTGGGGTTCTTTTTAGCCAGGGCCCCTGGGGTTCTATTTAGCCAGGGCTCCTGGGGTTCTTTTTAGCCAGGGCCCGTGGGGTTCTTTTTGGTATTATAATTGTTTTTATTTTACCTTTATTTAACCAAGTCAGTTAAGAACAAATTCTTATTTTTCAATGACGGCCTGGGAACAGTGGGGTTAACTGCCTTGTTCAGGGGCAGAACGACAGATTTTTACCTTGTCAGCTCGGGGATTCGATCTAGCAACCTTTGGGTTAAGTTTATTTTTAAAGGGAATAGGGTGCCATCTGGGACAGACAGGTAGTAGATGAATCGAGGAGGTTTAGAGACTCACTTCATTCATAAAAACAACACACACACAGACAGTCACTCGTACCTATAGCCTGCTTCCACTAAACAAGCACACAGAAATGTCTCTCTCCTCTTTGGGACGAGGGGGGAAAACTGTTCAGGCTGTGACAGAATGTTCCTGGGAGACGAATGGTTCTAATCTCCCCAGAATGCTCAGTGGTTGACCTTCTCAACCAGGAGGGTGATGATACATAACAGAGACAGGTAGCTCAGTACAACACATAGAGCAGACCTGTCTGTCCATCTGTTACAGCAAGAATTTATAATGCTTGAAAGGAGCATGAATCTCTCTCTCCCTTTCCCGAGAGAGAGAGAGAGAGAGAGAGAGAGAGAGAGATATGCCAGAGGGAATAGTCTCACGATTCACTAATATGGTCATTCGTTTCTCAGAACAGAGAGGGGAAACTAAATGTTCTCTTAGGTGTGTAGTTAAGTCTGAGAGTGAGAGAGAGAGAGAGAAGAGACTTAGCTATACACCTAGGAGAACATTTAGTTTCCCCTCTGTTCTGAGAAACTAATGACCATATTTGTGAATCGTGAGACTATTCCCTCTGGCATCTCTCTCTCTGTCTCTCTCTCTCTCTCTCTCTCTCTCTCTCAATTCAATTCAATTCAAGGGCTTTATTGGCATGGGAAACATGTGTTAACATTGCCAAAGCAAGTGAGGTAGACAACATACAAAGTGGAATATATAAAGTGCAAAACAACAAATCTCTCTCTGTCTGTCTCTCTCTCAACGTCACCCTCTCTCCCTTCCTCTAGTCCTCAGAGAGAGATACACAGGTTAGTAAGTCACGCGAAAATAAACACACACACACACACTATGCTACCTCACACACACACTATGCTACCTCACACACACACTATGCTACCTCACACACACACTATGCTACCTCACACATACACACACTATGCTACCAAACACTATGCTACCTCACACACACACACTATGCTACCTCACACACACACACACTATGCTACCTCAACGCACACACTATGCTACCTCACATACACACCACACTATGCTACCTCACATACACACACACTATGCTACCTCACACACACACACAACTATGCTACCTCACACACACCACTATGCTACCTCACACACACACTATGCTACCTCACACACACACTATGCTACCCTCCACACACACCACTATGCTACCTCACACACACACTATGCTACCTCACACACACACTATGCTACCTCACACACACACTATGCTACCTCACACATACACCACCACTATGCTACCTCACACACACACACTATGCTACCTCACACACACACACTATGCTACCTACACACACCACACACTATGCTACCTCACGCACACACTATGCTACCTCACATACACACACTATGCTAACTCACATACACACACACTATGCTACCTCACACACACACTATGCTACCTCACACACCACTATGCTTACCTCACACACACACTATGCTACCTCACACACACACTATGCTACCTCACACAGACACTATGCTACCTCACACAGAACACTATGCTACCTCACACACACACACACTATGCTACCCTCACACACACTACACACTATGCTACCTCACACACACACTATGCTACCTCACACCACCACTATGCTACCTCACACACACACTATGCTACCTCACACAGACACTATGCTTACCTCACACAGACACTATGCTACCTCACACACACACATATGCTACCTCACACACACCACTATGCTACCTCACACACACCTATGCTACCTCACACACACACTATGCTACCTCACAACACACTATGCTACCTCACACACACACTATGCTACCCTCACACACACACTATGCTACCTCACACACACACTATGCTACCCTCACAACACACACTATGCACCTCACATACACACACTATGCCTACCTCACATACCACAACACTATGCTACCTCACACACACACACACTATGCTACCTCACACACACACTATGCTACCTCACACACACACTATGCTACCTCACACACACACTATGCTACCTCACATACACACACACTATGCTACCTCACACACACACACACTATGCTACCTCACACACACACTATTGCTACCTCACACACACACTATGCTACCTCACACACACACTATGCTACCTCACACACACACTATGCTACCTCACACACACACTATGCTACCTCACACACACACACACTATGCTACCTCACGCACACACTATGCTACCTCACACACACACTATGCTACCTCACATACACACACACTATGCTACCTCACACACACACTATGCTACCTCACACACACACTATGCTATCTCACACACACACTATGCTACCTCACACACACACTATGCTACCTCACATACACACTATGGTACCTCACATACACACACACTATGCTACCTCACATACACACACACTAGGCCTCACACACACACTTCTACCTACACACACCACAACACACTATGCTACCTCACACACACACTATGCTACCTCACACACACACTATGCTACCTCACACACACACTATGCTACCTCACACACACACTATGGTACCTCACACACACACACTATGCTACCTCACACACACACTATTGCTACCTCACATACACACACACTATGCTACCTCACATACACACACACTATGCTACCTCACACACACACTATGCTACCTCACACACACACTATGCTACTTCACACACACACTATGCTACCTCACACACACACTATGCTACCTCACACACACACTATGCTACCTCACACACACACTATGCTACCTCACACACACACTATGCTACCTCACACACACACTATGCTACCTCACACACACACACACTATGCTACCTCACACACACACTATGCTACCTCACACACACACTATGCTAACCTCACATACACACACACTATGCTACCTCACACACACACTATGGTACCTTCACACACACACACACTATGCTACCTCACACACACACTATGCTACCTCACACACACACACTATGCTACCTCACACATACACACACTATGCTACCTCACACACACACACACTATGCTACCTCACACACACACTATGCTACCTCACACACACACTATGCTACCTCACACACACACACACAAGTAACGCGCGGGTGGACTCAAAGCCAGCAGTTAGAGAAGCGGGGTGGGCGGATTTGGGGTCATGAAATATTGTGTGGATGAAGGGTGGGCAGAACGCATAAAGAGAAAACAATGCATTCACAATCCATAACTGTCTCATTCATATCTATAGGCTACAGAGAGGTGTTTCTGTCATTAGAGGATGATAGCTATGTTGTGTGTGATAATTTGTATAGCGATTCTCCTGCAGAATTAAGCATTTATTGCAGTAAAAGTATACATTTTGACTCGGAGTGAAGAAATATGATTTTTTTTTCTTCGTTCAGCATCTTGAGAATGAATGTGCGGTTAGGGACCGTCTGTAAAGGTGCCATTTTATCAGCGTCATAAAAGCTCATAGTATTTCTATACCACGGTTAGGGACCATCAGCTTTTATGACGCTGATAAAGATGGCACCTTTACAGATGGTCCCTAACCGTGGTATAGAAATACTGTCTGTAAAGCTGATAGTATTTCAACCACAGTTAGTAAAGTATGTATGTAAAGGTGCCATCTTTATCAGCATCATAAAAGCTGATTGTATTTCTAGTACAGTTAGGGACCGTCTGTAAATGTGCCATCTTTATCAGCGTCATAAAAGCTGATTGTATATTTCTAGGACAGTTAGGGACCGTATGTAAAGGTATTTATCATCATCATAAAAGCTGATTGTATTTCTAGGACAGTTAGGGACCGTATGTAAAGGTATTTATCAGCATCATAAAAGCTGATTGTATTTCTAGGACAGTTAGGGACCGTATGTAAAGGTATTTATCAACATCATAAAAGCTGATTGTATTTCTAGGACAGTTAGGGGCCGTCTGTAAAGGTATTTATCATTATCATAAAAGCTGATTGTATTTCTAGGACAGTTAGGGACCATATGTAAAGGTATTTATCAGCATCATAAAAGCTGATTGTATTTCTAGGACAGTTAGGGACCGTATGTAAAGGTATTTATCATCATCATAAAAGCTGATTGTATTTCTAGGACAGTTAGGGACCGTATGTAAAGGTATTTATCATCATCATAAAAGCTGATTGTATTTCTAGGACAGTTAGGGACCGTATGTAAAGGTATTTATCATCATCATAAAAGCTGATTGTATTTCTACCACATAAAATATGCATAATATCCGAACTGAAAACTTATCGAAAAAACATGTTGGGTCATTTTTAATAACTTTTACCGTCAAACTGAAAATCTTTCCTGTTACTTTTAGAGGCCTATTGCATTTTCACCCCGGTTCCTAAACATGCTGCACCGAGATGGAAAAGGAAAGAACGAAAGATTCAATGGAGTTTATCAATTTATGACATTACTACAGTGAGCAAAGGGTTGATTTAGTCTCCACGGCAACAAGTAATGACAGAAGAGGAGTTGAATGTATCTATCTATCTAATTGTAGAGAAGTTAACAAATAGCCTGCAAATATCATCTAAAAAAAAAATCCTGTCAAAACCTACAGCACATGTATGTATGTTTTCTATGTATGTGTATGTATGTTTTCTATGTATGTGTATGTATGTTTTCTATGTATGTTGTCTATGTATGTGTATGTATGTTTTCTATGTATGTTGTCTATGTATGTTTATGTATGTTTTCTATGTATGTTTTCTATGTATGTTGTCTATGTATGTTTATGTATGTTTTCTATGTATGTTTTCTATGTATGTTGTCTATGTATGTTTATGTATGTTTCTATGTATGTTTTCTATGTATGTTTTCTATGTATGTTGTCTATGTATGTTTATGTATGTTTTCTATGTATGTTTTCTATGTATGTTGTCTATGTATGTTGTCTATGTATGTTGTCTATGTATGTTTTCTATGTATGTTTTCTATGTATGTTTTCTATGTATGTTTTCTATGTATGTTTCTATGTATGTTTTCTATGTATGTTTTCTATGTATGTTGTCTATGTATGTTTATGTATGTTTTCTATGTATGTTTTCTATGTATGTTGTCTATGTATGTTGTCTATGTATGTTGTCTATGTATGTTGTCTATGTATGTTTTCTATGTATGTTTTCTATGTATGTTTTCTATGTATGTTTTCTATGTATGTTTTCTATGTATGTTTTCTATGTATGTTTTCTATGTATGTTTTCTATGTATGTTTCTATGTATGTTTATGTATGTTTTCTATGTATGTTTTCTATGTATGTTGTCTATGTATGTTTATGTATGTTTTCTATGTATGTTTCTATGTATGTTGTCTATGTATGTTTATGTATGTTTTCTATGTATGTTTTCTATGTATGTTTTCTATGTATGTTGTCTATGTATTTATGTATGTTTCTATGTATGTTTTCTATGTATGTTGTCTATGTATGT
The DNA here is from genome assembly GCF_002021735.2 of Oncorhynchus kisutch. Classification (NCBI taxonomy): domain Eukaryota; kingdom Metazoa; phylum Chordata; class Actinopteri; order Salmoniformes; family Salmonidae; genus Oncorhynchus; species Oncorhynchus kisutch. The sequence goes on from NW_022262823.1 coordinate 225,755, forward strand.
TGTCTATGTATGTTGTCTATGTATGTTTTCTATGTATGTTTTCTATGTATGTTTTCTATGTATGTTTTCTATGTATGTTTTCTATGTATGTTTTCTATGTATGTTTCTATGTATGTTGTCTATGTATGTTTATGTATGTTTTCTATGTATGTTTTCTATGTATGTTGTCTATGTATGTTGTCTATGTATGTTGTCTATGTATGTTGTCTATGTATGTTTTCTATGTATGTTTTCTATGTATGTTTTCTATGTATGTTTTCTATGTATGTTTTCTATGTATGTTTTCTATGTATGTTTTCTATGTATGTTTTCTATGTATGTTTTCTATGTATGTTTTCTATGTATGTTTCTATGTATGTTTCTATGTATGTTTTCTATGTATGTTTTCTATGTATGTTTTCTATGTATGTTTCTATGTATGTTTTCTATGTATGTTGTCTATGTATGTTTTCTATATATGTGTATGTATGTTTTCTATGTATGTTGTCTATGTATGTTTTCTATGTATGTGTATGTATGTTGTCTATGTATGTGTATGTATGTTGTCTATGTATGTGTATGTATGTTTTCTATGTATGTTTTCTATGTATGTTTTCTATGTATGTTGTCTATGTATGTTGTCTATGTATGTTTTCTATGTATGTTGTCTATGTATGTTGTCTATGTATGTTTTCTATGTATGTTGTCTATGTATGTTGTCTATGTATGTTTTCTATGTATGTTGTCTATGTATGTTGTCTATGTATGTGTATGTATGTTGTCTATGTATGTGTATGTATGTTGTCTATGTATGTGTATGTATGTTTTCTATGTATGTTTTCTATGTATGTTTTCTATGTATGTTGTCTATGTATGTTGTCTATGTATGTTTTCTATGTATGTTGTCTATGTATGTTGTCTATGTATGTTTTCTATGTATGTTGTCTATGTATGTTGTCTATGTATGTGTATGTATGTTGTCTATGTATGTGTATGTATGTTGTCTATGTATGTGTATGTATGTTTTCTATGTATGTTTTCTATGTATGTTGTCTATGTATGTTGTCTATGTATGTTTTCTATGTATGTTTTCTATGTATGTTTTCTATGTATGTTGTCTATGTATGCGGATTAGTCCTCAGATTTTCACATCATGTTTTGTTTGTTTATTTGACCTTTATTTAACTAGGCAAGTTAGTTAAGAAGAAATTCGTATTGACAATGACGGCCTACCACCGGCCGAACCCGACCGACGCTGGGACAAATTGTGAGCCGCCCTACGGGACTCCCAATCACAGCCGGTTGTGAAACAGCCTGGATTCGAACCAGGGTGTCTGTAGTTACGCCTCTAGCACTGAGATGCAGTGCCTTAGACCGCTGCGCCACTCGGGAGCCCAGTTGTGGATGGATTATTAGCAATTGTGGGTGGGTGAGGGTAAACAAACAGCTGACACGCGCATCACTAACACAGAGAGATAGAGAGAGAGAGAGAGACAGAGAGACAGAGAGAGAGAGAGAGAGAGAGAGAGAGAGAGAGAGAGAGAGAGAGAGAGAGAGAGACAGAGAGACAGAGAGACAGAGAGAGAGAGAGAGACAGAGACAGAGACAGAGAGAGAGAGAGAGAGAGAGAGAGAGAGAGAGAGAGAGAGACAGAGAGAGAGAGACAGAGAGAGAGAGAGAGAGAGAGAGAGAGAGAGAGAGATGGAGAGAAAGAAAGAGAAACCTTCAATGAAAGAAAGGACTTGTTCCCTTGTGTTCGTTCGATGAGCGTTACCACAGCAACTCAGCTGCCTGGCCGGCTTTGTGGCCATGAAAAGGTCAGGAATACTGTACATGAACATACGTCTCTATTTCTCCCTTCATCTATCTTCTCTCCCTCCATCCATCCCTCTCCTCTCCCTCCATCCCTCTCCTCTCCCTCCATCCATCCCTCTCCTCTCCCTCCATCCATCCCTCTCCTCTCCCTCCATCCCTCTCCTCTCCCTCCATCCATCCCTCTCCTCTCCCTCCATCCATCCCTCTCCTCTCCCTCATCCCTCTCCTCTCCCTCCATCCCTCTCCTCTCCCTCCATCCCTCTCCTCTCCCTCCATCCCTCCCTCTCCCCTCTCTCCATCCCTCCCTCTCCCTCCATCTCTCTCTCCTCTCCCTCCATCTCTCTCTCCTCTCCCTCCATCCCCCTCTCTCCATCCCTCTCCCCTCCATCCCTCTCCCCTCCCTCCATCCCTCTCTTCTCCCTCCATCCATCTCCTCTCCCTCCATCCATCCATCTTCTCTCCCTCCATCCCTCTCCTCTCCCTCCATCCATCCCTCTCCTCTCCCTCCATCTCTCTCTCCTCTCCCTCCATCCCTCCCTCTCCCCTCTCCCTCCATCTCTCTCCTCTCCCTCCATCCCCCTCTCTCCATCCCTCCCTCCCTCTCCCTTCTCTCCATCCCTTCCTCTCCCTCCATCTCTCTCTCCTCTCCCTCCATCCTCCTCTCTCCATCCCTCCCTCTCCCCTCTCTCCATCCCTTCCTCTCTCTCTCCATCTCTCTCCTCTCCCTCCATCCCCCTCTCTCCATCCCTCCCTCTCCCTCAATCGCTCTCTCCTCTCCCTCCATCCCCCTCTCTCCATCCCTCCATCTCTCTCTCCTCTCCCTCCATCTCTCTCTCCCTCCATCCCCCTCTCTCCATCCCTCCCTCTCCCTCCATCCATCTCTCTTTCCTCTCCCTCCATCCCCCTCTCTCCCTCTCTCTCCCCTCCCTCCATCTCTTTCTCCTCCCCCTCCCTCCCCCCTCTCTCCGCTATTATGTCCCTCCCTCCCTTCCCCTTTGTCTGTCCTCTACTATCCATCTCATCTCCTCTCCTTCCTCCCCTCTTCATCATCTCCTTCCTCCGCTCTCCATCCTCTCCTTCCTCCGCTCTCCATCCTCTCCTTCCTCCGCTCTTCATCCTCTCCTATCCTACCAACCCCACTCCTCTCAAGCCATCTCCTCCCCCCTTTCTCTCTCTCTCTCTCAAACGGTGTTATGTGGGGTCTAAAGGGCCAGTGTGTCCCCACCACCTCCTAAATGGGGTTATTAGTTGTTGAGTCACAAGCCACTACATCAGAAAGCCCTGCCTCAGGCCGACAACACAGAAAGCCCTGCCTCAGGCCGACAACACAGAAAGCCCTGCCTCAGGCCGACAACACAGAAAGCCCTGCCTCAGGCCGACAACACAGAAAGCCCTGCCTCAGGCCGACAACACAGAAAGCCCTAGCTCAGGCCGACAACACAGAAAGCCCTGCCTCAGGCCGACAACACAGAAAGCCCTAGCTCAGGCCGACAACACAGAAAGCCCTGCCTCAGGCCGACAACACAGAAAGCCCTGCCTCAGGCCGACAACACAGAAAGCCCTGCCTCAGGCCGACAACACAGAAAGCCCTGCCTCAGGCCGACAACACAGAAAGCCCTGCCTCAGGCCGACAACACAGAAAGCCCTGCCTCAGGCCGACAACACAGAAAGCCCTGCCTCAGGCCGACAAACAGGAAAGCCCTGCCTCAGGCCGACACAAGCCCTGCCTCAGGCCGACAACACAGAAAGCCCTGCCTCAGGCCGACAACACAGAAAGCCCTTTCTTTCTTTGTGCTTCTGTTTTCTATCACAAACAAAACATCTTCATCCAAATCTCCCTGCTCCTCCCACACACACTGTTTCTACCCCTATCACTCCCTCTCCCTCTCCTCTCTCCCCCCCACCTCCTGTTTCTACCCCCATCACGCCCTCTCCCTCTCCTCTCTCTCCCCCCACCTCCTGTTTCTACCCCATCACTCCCTCTCCCTCTCCTCTCTCTCCCCCCCACCTCCTGTTTCTACCCCATCACTCCCTCTCCCTCTCCTCTCTCTCCCCCCCACCTCCTGTTTCTACCCCATCACGCCCTCTCCCTCTCCTCTCTCTCCCCCCCCACCTCCTGTTTCTACCCCATCACGCCCTCTCCCTCTCCTCTCTCTCCCCCCACCTCCTGTTTCTACCCCATCACGCCCTCTCCCTCTCCTCTCTCTCCCCCCCCTCCTCCTGTTTCTACCCCATCACGCCCCTCTCCCTCTCCTCTCTCTCCCCCCCACCTCCTGTTTCTACCCCATCACGCCCTCTCCCTCTCCTCTCTCCACACCCCTCCCATCCTGTTCGTCGTAGAGCAGAACAAGGATTTCCCCAGGGATGCCCTTCCTAGCTGGCTGCTGAAAACAACACTGATCCTCTGTATGTCTCAGCTCTCATGTTTGACTAACTGACTGACTGACTGACTGGCTGGCTAAATGGCTGGCTGACTAAATATCTGGCTGACTGACTGGCTGGCTGACTAAATATCTGGCTGACTGACTGGCTGGCTGACTAAATGGCTGGCGGGCTGACTAAATATCTGTCTGACTGACTAAATGGCTGGCTGGCTGACTAACTGACTGGCTGACTGACTAAATGGCTTGCTTGCTGACTAAATGGCTTGCTTGCTGACTAAATGGCTGGCTGGCTGACTAAATATCTGTCTGACTGACTAAATGGCTGGCTGGCTGACTAAATATCTGGCTGACTGGCTGGCTGACTAAATGGCTGGCTGGCTGACTAAATGGCTGGCTGGCTGACTAAATATCTGTCTGACTGACTGGCTGACTGACTAAACGGCTTGCGGGCTGACTAAATGGCTGGCTGCTGGACAACTACTGCACCGATTGTGTCCATGACTTAGCTCTCACATTTGGCTGACTTCCCCCCCACTACCCCCTACTCGCTCCTCCTCTCATCCCTTGCTGGTGAGAATAGAGCTACAGAATGGCCAGACAGAGATAACTACTGACTCTATAGCTCAGGGCACATGTCTCTGTCTCAAAACATTATCAGACACCAAATCCTTGCTTCCTTCCTCCGTGTTGTTACCTCAATTCCATACCTCCCTGTCAAAGCTCTTTGGAGAAGGATCCCAGGTCTACCCCCCCAGGACCCCCCCCCCCCCTCTCTCTCACGGAGGTATAATAAGAAGTGGAGACTGAGTCCAAAATGTCCGTGCGTTGTTTTCAAGGTAACCTACTCATGGACCGTCTATATCTCCAGGAGTCATGGACTGTCAGGAGTCATGGACCGTCAGGAGTCATGGACCGTCTATATCTCCAGGAGTCATGGACCGTCAGGAGTCATGGACCGTCAGGAGTCATGGACCGTCAGGAGTCATGGACCGTCTATATCTCCAGGAGTCATAGACCGTCAGGAGTCATGGACCGTCAGGAGTCATGGACCGTCAGGAGTCATGGACCGTCAGGAGTCATGGACCATCTATATCTCCAGGAGTCATGGACTGTCAGGAGTCATGGACCGTCAGGAGTCATGGACCGTCTATATCTCCAGGAGTCATTTACCGTCAGGAGTCATGGACCATCTATATCTCCAGGAGACATGGACCGTCAGGAGTCATGGACCATCTATATCTCCAGGAGTCATGGACCGTCAGGAGTCATGGGCCATCTATATCTCCGTGATTCATCCGGAAACAACATCACACTATCCATCAGTGCACACAGGGAGCAGAGACAACATAATAACGTGATCCAAAAACATGAATATCTTCAGCTGTGAGTAAATGGGGAAAAGAACGGCGATGAGGAAAGTGTCCTCTCTATGTGGCAGAATGGTCTTTATGGGCTGGGCATTATGGGCTGGGCATTATGGGCTGGGCATTATGGGCCGGGCATTATGGGCCGGGCATTATGGGCCGGGCATTATGGGCCGGGCATTATGGGCTGGGCATTATACCTGCAGTACCGAAGAAAAACTGTAGGAGCAGTCGACAACTTGGCCCTTTGCCTGCCCCCCCCACACCCCCCCACCCCCTTCCCTTGCACTCTTCCCCCCCCCCCTCTCTCCCCTGGCTGGGCCATCATACTGGGGTTATCCCAAGCGAGAGCAACACACACACACACACAAGGGAGAAGTATTGCAGTGAAGGGGAGTGGTCTGAGAGGGAAACTACACAGCACTATTTCATTCTGAGAAGAGAGAGGGCGAGAATGGGATGGAGGAGTGCAGGAAAACCCCACCCGGATCAATAGTCATGGCAGACGGAACTGTGCAACCCATAGCAGAAAGAGGGAGTAGTGTTAGCCCTGCTTCATAAGCATCTGTGATCACAAATCATGACGTTACGTTGGACCCATTTGCATTGAATAGATGTTATTTTACATGGTCAAACTAACAGCAGTGCCTATATGATGTCCTTTCCATGCAGGCGTGACCTGCTGGAGTGACGCTTCGATGTAAATGTTGTTGATCAGTAGGCTAATAGAAGTCCCAAATGGTGCTACAGATGACTAACAGACTCCTCTGATCAGCCAAAACCAGCTCGATAACTCAATGCACACACTCCTATTGAATATCCATTCGGCTGTATTGTGGGTAGTCCTGTGCCATCTTCATTTACCCACTTAAGAGATTTACCATTCAAATAAAATTAACATTATGTTGTTAAGTAGTTAGATTTTGTATATATATTAGTTTATTCAATCAAAGTCACATTTTTTGTCAGATTTTAAAATGGAGGCACGGCTGTCTCTGGGACATTGTCAGATTTTAAAATGGAGGCACGGCTGTCTCTGGGACATTGTCAGATTTTAAAATGGAGGCACGGCTGTCTCTGGGACATTGTCAGATTTTAAAATGGAGGCACGGCTGTCTCTGGGACATTGTCAGATTTTAAAATGGAGGCACGGCTGTCTCTGGGACATTGTCAGATTTTAAAATGGAGGCACGGCTGTCTCTGAGACATTGTCAGATTTTAAAATGGAGGCACGGCTGTCTCTGGGACATTGTCAGATTTTAAAATGGAGGCACGGCTGTCTCTGGGACATTGTCAGATTTTAAAATGGAGGCACGGCTGTCTCTGGGACATTGTCAGATTATTCTTATTTTAATGATATTGAATATCACCTCAAATATCGGCCAACGGGCCTTCCTTAAGCACCAGAAACCCGTCGTTCTCTAAATCATAGCTACAATAGTCTGACAGTGGCTTTGTTTCGGGTCTTTCTCTAATACATTATAAACCCACTTTGGGTCCTTGAAAAGCTGTTTATAAAAAGACTAGGATTATGAATGGAAGGAACACCTTGTCTCGTGTCCATCTTCTTCTTCTTCTTTATCGAACAGCACCCATTTACAGGAAATGGGAGATATCTTCCTGCTACAACATGTTATCTTTTACAGGAAATGGGAGATATCTTCCTGCTACAACATGTTATCTTTTACAGGAAATGGGAGATATCTTCCTGCTACAACATGTTATCTTTTACAGGAAATGGGAGATATCTTCCTGCTACAACATGTTATCTATGTCCTATTCGATAAAGAACAGAAGATGGACAATAAGTTGTTGCTTATATTACCTTGTAGCTACAACATGTTAAGTAACAATTTATTTTATTGATTTATTTTAATTTTTAAAGCTTCTCTTTTCTCACAGCTTTCTCCCGATTTAAAACGCAGAGCAAATGGAGAAGTGATAGCTGGGAAACATAAGAATGGAAGTAAATGAACACAAAAACAACTTCTCTTCGTCAATACCCTTAGTCTGTTTCTATATCTACTGTAACAACTCGCTCTGTTAAAAGGGAGGGCAGACTATGACACATAACACAACACACAGGGGATATGTGTATGACCAGGTGCTTGATAGGTTAAGCTGGCCAGCAGGGAGTGTGTGCACATCTGTGTGTTGTAGTGCATGCTGTTGGAGGAGATAAATATATATATATATCCAGGTTAGTCTCAGACCGAAACAGCAGGTCATAAAGTAATCTGTATTGGTCCTGAGAGAGAGAGAGGAGAGAGGAGAGAGGGGAGAGGGGAGAGGGGAGAGGGGAGAGAGGAGAGAGGAGAGGGGAGAGAGGAGAGGGGAGAGAGGAGAGAGGAGAGGGGAGAGAGGAGAGAGGAGAGGGGAGAGAGGAGAGGGGAGAGAGAGAGAGAGAGAGAGAGAGAGAGAGAGAGAGAGAGAGAGAGGAGAGAGAGAGAGGAGAGAGGAGAGAGAGAGAGAGAGAGAGAGAGAGAGAGAGAGAGAGAGAGAGAGAGAGAGAGAGAGCCTTGGGAAAATCCTCTGCATTATTATTAACAGCAGACTCATACATTTCCTCAATGAAAACAATGTACTGAGCAAATGTCAAATTGGCTTTTTACCAAATTACCGTACAACAGACCATGTATTCACCCTGCACACCCTAATTGACAACCAAACAAACCAAAACAAAGGCAAAGTCTTCTCATGCTTTGTTGATTTCAAAAAAGCCTTCGACTCAATCTGGCATGAGGGTCTGCTATACAAACTGATGGAAAGTGGTGTTGGGGGTAAAACATATGACATTATAAAATCCATGTACACAAACAACAAGTGTGCGGTTAAAATTGGCAAAAAACACACACATTTCTTCACACAGGGTCGTGGGGTTAGACAGGGATGCAGCTTAAGCCCCACCCTCTTCAACATATATATCAACGAATTGGCGAGGGCACTAGAAAAGTCTACAGCACCCGGCCTCCCCCTGCTAGAATCCGAAGTCAAATGTCTGCTGTTTGCTGATGATCTGGTGCTTCCGTCACCAACCAAGGAGGGCCTACAGCAGCACCTAGATCTTATGCACAGATTCTGTCAGACCTGGGCCCTGACAGTAAATCTCAGTAAGACCAAAATAATGGTGTTCCAAAAAAGGTCCAGTCACCAGGACCACAAATACAAATTCCATCTAGACACTGTTGCCCTAGAGCACACAAAAAACTATACATACCTTGGCCTAAACATCAGCACCACAGGTAACTTCCACAAAGCTGCATTCTATGCCATCAAAAGAAACATAAATTTTAACATACCAATTAGGATTTGGCTAAAAATACTTGAATCAGTCATAGAGCCCATTGCCCTTTATGGTTGTGAGGTCTGGGGTCCGCTCACCAACCAAGACTTCACAAAATGAGACAAACACCAAATTGAGACTCTGCACGCAGAATTCTGCAAAAATATCCTCCGTGTACAACGTAGAACACCAAATAATGCATGCAGAGCAGAATTAGGCCGATACCCACTAATTATCAAAATCCAGAAAAGAGCTGTTAAATTCTACAACCACCTAAAAGGAAGCGATTCACAAACCTTCCATAACAAAGCCATCACCTACAGAGAGATGAACCTGGAGAAGAGTCCCCTAAGCAAGCTGGTCCTGGGGCTCTGTTCACAAACACAAACACACACTACAGAGCCCCAGGACAGCAGCACAATTAGACCCAACCAAATCACGAGAAAACAAAAAGATAACTACTTAACACATTGGAAAGAATTAACAAAAAAACTGAGCAAACTAGAATGCTATTTGGCCCTACACAGAGAGTACACAACGGCAGAATACCTGACCACTGTGACTGACCCAAAATTAAGGAAAGCCTTGACTATGTACAGACTCAGTGAGCATAGCCTTGCTATTGAGAAAGGCCGCCGTAGGCAGACATGGCTCTCAAGAGAAGACAGGCTATGTGCTCACTGCCCACAAAATGAGGTGGAAACTGAGCTGCACTTCCTAACCTCCTGCCCAATGTATGACCATATTAGAGAGACATATTTCCCTCAGATTACACAGATCCACAAAGAATTCGAAAACAAATCCAATTTTGAAAAACTCCCATATCTACTGGGTGAAATTCCACAGTGTGCCATCACAGCAGCAAGATTTGTGACCTGTTGCCACGAGAAAAGGGCAACCAGTGAAGAACAAACACCATTGTAAATACAACCCATATTTATGCTTATTTATTTTATCTTGTGTCCTTTAGCCATTTGTACATTGTTAGAACACTGTATATATATATAATATGACATTTGTAATGTCTTTACTGTTTTGAAACTTCTGTATGTGTAATGTTTACTGTTAATTTTTGTTGTTTTTCACTTTATATATTCACTTTGTATGTTGTCTACCTCACTTGCTTTGGCAATGTTAACACATGTTTCCCATGCCAATAAAGCCCTTGAATTGAATTGAATTGAATTGACAGAGAGAGAGACAGAGAGAGAGAGAGAGAGAGACAGAGAGAGAGAGAGAGACAGAGAGAGAGAGAGAGGAGAGACAGAGAGAGAGAGAGAGAGAGAGACAGAGAGAGAGAGAGACAGAGAGAGATAGAGACAGAGACAGAGACAGAGACAGAGACAGAGAGAGACAGAGAGACAGAGAGACAGAGAGACAGACAGAGAGAGACAGAAAGAGAGAGACAGACAGACATGTGTATGGGCTATAGGATTCACAGCCTCTCTATCCATCATTGTAGAGGTGAGACACATACTCATCACACTCACTAACCAGACAACCTTCCACACCTTCTATTATCTTAACCCTCTTATACACACACTCTCCCACCTACACGAGGTTCCAGCACGATAGGTCGACCTCTCCCGTCTGCATGCCTCTGCAGAGTTAGACCAGTGTGTGTGTGTGAGTGTGTGTGTGTTTGTGTGTGTGTGTATATATGTGTGTGTGTGTATATATGTATGTGTGTGTGTGTGTGTGTGGTGTGTGTGTGTGTGTGTGTGTGTGTGTGTGTGTGTGTGTGTGTGTGTGTGTGTTGGCCTCAGGGGAACAATCGCCCTAATTATGATCCTCTGTCTGATTGTACTAATTAGACTACATTAAATGTCAAGCATAATACTGACCAAACACACACATGCAAAACCACTAAGAGTTTGTGTGCGTATGTATGTGTGTGATACACGGTGTGTGTGTGTGTGTGTTTGTGTGTGTGTGTGTGCATGTGTGTGATAGACAGTGTGTGTGTGTGTGAGTGAATCTCTTGGGGATGTCATTCGAAAACATAATGTTAACTTCCACTGCTATGCAGACGACACACAGCTGTACATTTCAATGAAACACAATGAAGCCTCAAAATTGCTAGAAGCCTGTGTTTCAGACATAAGGAAGTGGATGGCTGCAAACTTTCTACTTTTAAACTCGGACAAAACAGAGATGCTTGTTCTTGAGGTAAAATAACATGTTACTGTATAACTGGCCTGGCCTCTACTCTACTGCACTCTACTGCACTCTACTGCACTCTACTGCACTCTACTCTACTGCACTCTACTCTACTGCACTCTACTCTACTGCACTCTACTCTACTGCACTCTACTCTACTGCACTCTACTGCACTCTACTCTACTGCACTCTACTCTACTGCACTCTACTCTACTGCACTCTACTCTACTGCACTCTACTCTACTGCACTCTACTCTACTGCACTCTACTGCACTCTACTGCACTCTACTGCACTCTACTCTACTGCACTGCACTCTACTCTACTGCACTCTACTCTACTGCACTCTACACTACGGTACTCTACACTACGGTACTCTAATCTACTGCACTATACTGCACTCTGCACTCTACTGCACTCTACTGCACTCTACACTACTTGCACTCTACTCTACTGCACTCCACAGTGTATTGGTTCCCCAGTAGAGCTGAGTGAATCAGCGGTTCCCCAGTAGAGCTGAGTGAATCAGGGTTCCCCAGTAGAGCTGGGTCAATCAGGGTTCCCCAGTAGAGCTGAGTGAATCAGGGTTCCCCAGTAGAGCTGGGTCAATCAGGGTTCCCCAGTAGAGCTGGGTGAATCAGCTGTTTCCCAGTAGAGCTGGGCGAATCAGCGGTTCCCCAGTAGAGCTGGGTCAATCAGGGTTCCCCAGTAGAGCTGGGTGAATCAGCTGTTCCCCAGTAGAGCTGGGCGAATCAGCGGTTCCCCAGTAGAGCTGGGCGAATCAGCTGTTCCCCCAGTAGAGCTGGGCGAATCAGTTTATTATCCACTGAAACTCTGTCATATTATCATTCACATTATAATACTGTCTCCTGCGTGGAGGGAAACAGCTGGCGAGCTTGAGAGATGGGAGAGGAGAGAGGGAAAGAAGAGAGAAGGCCAGAGAGAGAGGGGAGGGGGAGAGAGGGAAAGAAGAGAGAAGGCCAGAGAGAGAGGGAAGAGGAGAGAGGGAAAGAAGAGACAAGGCCAGAGAGAGAGGGGAGGGGAGAGAGGGAAAGAAGAGACAAGGCCAGAGAGAGAGGGAGAGGAGGAGAGGGAAAGAAGAGAGAAGGCCAGAGAGAGAGGGGAGAGGAGAGAGGGAAAGAAGAGAGAAGGACAGGAGAGAGAGGGGAGGGGAGAGAGGGAAAGAAGAGAGAAGGCCAGAGAGAGATGGGAGAGGAGAGAGGGAAAGAAGAGACAAGGCCAGAGGACAGAGGAGAGGGAGAGGAGAGATGGGAAAGAAGAGAGAAGGCCAGAGAGAGGGGAGAGAAGAGATGGGAGAGGGAAAGAAGAGACAAGGCCAGAGACAGAGAGAGGAGAGAGGGAAAGAAGAGACAAGGCCAGAGACAGAGAGAGGGGAGAGGAGAGAGCGAAAGAAGAGACAAGGCCAGAGACAGAGACAGAGAGAGGAGAGAGGGAAAGAAGAGACAAGGCCAGAGACAGAGAGAGGGAGAGGAGAGATGGGAAAGAAGAGAGAGGCCAGAGAGAGAGGGGAGAGAAGAGATGGGAGAGGGAAAGAAGAGACAAGGCCAGAGACAGAGACAGAGAGAGGGAGAGAGGGAAAGAAGAGACAAGGCCAGAGACAGAGAGAGGAGAGAGGGAAAGAAGAGACAAGGCCAGAGACAGAGAGAGGGATAGGCACAGCAGAAGCACCATAATTAGCAATGGCAGTGAAATGGAAGGGGGATACCTATTTATTATATTGAACCTTGAAATGTAACTCGGCAAGTCAGTTAAGACCTAATTCTATTTACAAGGACGGTCTCCTGGGGGACGGGGATTAAAAATAACAAATATATAAATATAGGACAACACACACATCACGACTAGAGACACAACACGACGTAAAGAGAGACCTAAGACGACAACATAGCAAGGACAGCAACAACACATGACAACACCTAGTCAGTTGTACAAAGGAATGCATTCAACCAAAACGTGTCTTCCTCATCTAACCCAACACCTCTGAATCAGAGAGGTGCAGAGGGGGGGGGGAGCTGCCTTAAAATTCGACATCCCACGTCTTAGGCGCCCCGGGAACAGTGGGTTAACTGCCTTGTTCAGGGGAACAGTGGGTTAACTGCCTTGTTCAGGGGAACAGTGGGTTAACTGCCTCGTTCAGGGGAACAGTGGGTTAACTGCCTCGTTCAGGGGAACAGTGGGTTAACTGCCTCGTTCAGGGGAACAGTGGGTTAAACTGCCTCGTTCAGGGGAACAGTGGGTTAACTGCCTCGTTCAGGGGAACAGTGGGCTAACTGCCTCGTTCAGGGGAACAGTGGGTTAACTGCCTCGTTCAGGGGGAACAGTGGGTTAACTGCCTCGTTCAGGGGAACAGTGGGTTAACTGCCTCGTTCAGGGGAACAGTGGGTTAACTACCTCGTTCAGGGGAACAGTGGTTAACAGTCTTGTTCAGGGGAAACAGTGGGTTAACAGCCTCGTTCAGGGGAACAGTGGGTTAACTGCCTCGTTCAGGGGAACAGTGGGTTAACAGCCTTGTTCAGGGAACAGTGGGTTAACTGCCTTGTTCAGGGGAACAGTGGGTTAACTGCCTCGTTCAGGGGGAACAGTGGGTTCCCCAGTGAAAGGTGCTGATATCTACCATTATAGCCGAGCTTCTTCTGAAAGGTGCTGATATCTACCATTATAGCCCAGCTTCTACTGAAAGGTCCATTATAGCCCAGCTTCTACTGAAGGTGCTGATATCTACCATTATAGCCCAGCTTCTACTGAAAGGTGCTGATATCTACCGTATAGCCCAGCTTCTACTGAAAGGTGCTGATATCTACCATTATAGCCCAGCTTCTACTGAAAGGTGCCATTAAGCCCAGCTTCTACTGAAAGGTGCCATTATAGCCCAGCTTCTACTGAAGGGTGCTGATATCTACCATTATAGCCCAGCTTCTACTGAAAGGTGCCATTATAGCCCAGCTTCTACTGAAAGGTGCTATTATAGCCCAGCTTCTTCTGAAAGGTGCCATTATAGCCCAAGCTTCTACTGAAAGGTGCCATTATAGCCCAGCTTCTTCTGAAAGGTGCCATTATAGCCCAGCTTCTACTGAAAGGTGCCATTATAGCCCAGCTTCTACTGAAGGTGCCATTATAGCCCAGCTTCTTCTGAAAGGTGCCATTATAGCCCAAGCTTTTACTGAAAGGTGCCATTATAGCCCAGCTACTGTACTAACCAGATTACGTCTAGAACAGTCTGGCTGCTATCTAGCTACAGCTAAACACTTTTAGATACAAAATGAGGAAATCCAGTTCATTTCAGTTACATTGATGGTCAGAGTTCCCTAAGTTCTGCTATGATTCCATCAACAACAACAACAACAAACACAACAACAAACACAGTGCTCAAGCTGGACTTGGGAATTGATGTTTTAGTGTATTTCACCTTGTGAAGCTGGCCAAGTGAATTACCCAGGAGAATAGCAGAAACTTAATTTGGCTTTTTATTTATTTATTTATTTTACCTTTATTTAACCAGGTAGGCAAGTTGAGAACAAGTTCTCATTTACAATTGCGACCTGGCCAAGATAAAGCAAAGCAGTTCGACAGATAAAACGACACAGAGTTACACATGGAGTAAAAACAAACATACAGTCAATAATGCAGTATAAACAAGTCTATATACAATGTGAGCAAATGAGGTGAGAAGGGAGGTAAAGGCAAAAAAGGCCATGATGGCAAAGTAAATACAATATAGCAAGTAAAATACTGGAATGGTAGTTTTGCAATGGAAGAATGTGCAAAGTAGAAATAAAAAAATAATGGGGTGCAAAGGAGCAAAATAAATAAATAAATAAAAATTAAATACAGTTGGGAAAGAGGTAGTTGTTTGGGCTAAATTATAGGTGGGCTATGTACAGGTGCAGTAATCTGTGAGCTGCTCTGACAGTTGGTGCTTAAAGCTAGTGAGGGAGATAAGTGTTTCCAGTTTCAGAGATTTTTGTAGTTCGTTCCAGTCATTGGCAGCAGAGAACTGGAAGGAGAGGCGGCCAAAGAAAGAATTGGTCTTGGGGGTGACTAGAGAGATATACCTGCTGGAGCGTGTGCTACAGGTGGGAGATGCTATGGTGACCAGCGAGCTGAGATAAGGGGGGACTTTACCTAGCAGGGTCTTGTAGATGACATGGAGCCAGTGGGTTTGGCGACGAGTATGAAGCGAGGGCCAGCCAACGAGAGCGTACAGGTCGCAATGGTGGGTAGTATATGGGGCTTTGGTGATAAAACGGATTGCACTGTGATAGACTGCATCCAATTTGTTGAGTAGGGTATTGGAGGCTATTTTGTAAATGACATCGCCAAAGTCGAGGATTGGTAGGATGGTCAGTTTTACAAGGGTATGTTTGGCAGCATGAGTGAAGGATGCTTTGTTGCGAAATAGGAAGCCAATTCTAGATTTAACTTTGGATTGGAGATGTTTGATATGGGTCTGGAAGGAGAGTTTACAGTCTAACCAGACACCTAAGTATTTGTAGTTGTCCACGTATTCTAAGTCAGAGCCGTCCAGAGTAGTGATGTTGGACAGGCGGGTAGGTGCAGGTAGCGATCGGTTGAAGAGCATGCATTTAGTTTTACTTGTATTTAAGAGCAATTGGAGGCCACGGAAGGAGAGTTGTATGGCATTGAAGCTTGCCTGGAGGGTTGTTAACACAGTGTCCAAAGAAGGGCCGGAAGTATACAGAATGGTGTCGTCTGCGTAGAGGTGGATCAGGGACTCACCAGCAGCAAGAGCGACCTCATTGATGTATACAGAGAAGAGAGTCGGTCCAAGAATTGAACCCTGTGGCACCCCCATAGAGACTGCCAGAGGTCCGGACAGCAGACCCTCCGATTTGACACACTGAACTCTATCAGAGAAGTAGTTGGTGAACCAGGCGAGGCAATCATTTGAGAAACCAAGGCTGTCGAGTCTGCCGATGAGGATATGGTGATTGACAGAGTCGAAAGCCTTGGCCAGATCAATGAATACGGCTGCACAGTAATGTTTCTTATCGATGGCGGTTAAGATATCGTTTAGGACCTTGAGCGTGGCTGAGGTGCACCCATGACCAGCTCTGAAACCAGATTGCATAGCAGAGAAGGTATGGTGAGATTCGAAATGGTCGGTAATCTGTTTGTTGACTTGGCTTTCGAAGACCTTAGAAAGGCACGGTAGGATAGATATAGGTCTGTAGCAGTTTGGGTCAAGAGTGTCCCCCCCTTTGAAGAGGGGGATGACCGCAGCTGCTTTCCAATCTTTGGGAATCTCAGACGACACGAAAGAGAGGTTGAACAGGCTAGTAATAGGGGTGGCAACAATTTCGGCAGATAATTTTAGAAAGAAAGGGTCCAGATTGTCTAGCCCGGCTGATTTGTAGGGGTCCAGATTTTGCAGCTCTTTCAGAACATCAGCTGAATGGATTTGGGAGAAGGAGAAATGGGGAAGGCTTGGGCGAGTTGCTGTTGGGGGTGCAGTGCTGTTGTCCGGGGTAGGAGTAGCCAGGTGGAAAGCATGGCCAGCCGTAGAAAAATGCTTATTGAAATTCTCAATTATGGTGGATTTATCAGTGGTGACAGTGTTTCCTATCTTCAGTGCAGTGGGCAGCTGGGAGGAGGTGTTCTTATTCTCCATGGACTTTACAGTGTCCCAGAACTTTTTTGAGTTAGTGTTGCAGGAAGCAAATTTCTGCTTGAAAAAGCTAGCCTTGGCTTTTCTAACTGCCTGTGTATAATGATTTCTAGCTTCCCTGAACAGCTGCATATCACGGGGGCTGTTCGATGCTAATGCAGAACGCCATAGGATGTTTTGTGTTGGTTAAGGGCAGTCAGGTCTGGGGAGAACCAAGGGCTATATCTGTTCCTGGTTCTAAATTTCTTGAATGGGGCATGTTTATTTAAGATGGTTAGGAAGGCATTTTAAAAAATATCCAGGCATCCTCTACTGACGGGATGAGATCAATATCCTTCCAGGATACCCCGGCCAGGTCGATTAGAAAGGCCTGCTCGCAGAAGTGTTTCAGGGAGCGTTTTACAGTGATGAGTGGAGGTCGTTTGACCGCTGACCCATTACGGATGCAGGCAATGAGGCAGTGATCGCTGAGATCTTGGTTGAAGACAGCAGAGGTGTATTTAGAGGGGAAGTTGGTTAGGATGATATCTATGAGGGTGCCCGTGTTTAAGGTTTTGGGGAGGTACCTGGTAGGTTCATTGATTATTTGTGTGAGATTGAGGGCATCAAGTTTAGATTGTAGGATGGCTGGGGTGTTAAGCATGTTCCAGTTTAGGTCGCCTAGCAGCACGAACTCTGAAGATAGATGGGGGGCAATCAGTTCACATATGGTGTCCAGAGCACAGCTGGGGGCAGAGGGTGGTCTATAGCAGGCGGCAACGGTGAGAGACTTGTTTTTAGAGAGGTGGATTTTTAAAAGTAGAAGTTCAAATTGTTTGGGTACAGACCTGGATAGTAGGACAGAACTCTGCAGGCTATCTTTGCAGTAGATTGCAACACCGCCCCCTTTGGCAGTTCTATCTTGTCTGAAAATGTTGTAGTTTGGAATTAAAATGTCAGAATTTTTGGTGGTCTTCCTAAGCCAGGATTCAGACACAGCTAGAACATCCGGGTTGGCAGAGTGTGCTAAAGCAGTGAATAGAACAAACTTAGGGAGGAGGCTTCTAATGTTAACATGCATGAAACCAAGGCTATTACGGTTACAGAAGTCGTCAAAAGAGAGCGCCTGGGAATAGGAGTGGAGCTAGGCACTGCAGGGCCTGGATTCACCTCTACATCGCCAGAGGAACATAGGAGGAGTAGAATAAGGGTACGGCTAAAAGCTATGAGAATTGGTCGTCTAGAACGTCTGGAACATAGAGTAAAAGGAGGTTTCTGGGGGCGATAAAATAGCATCAAGGTATAATGTACAGACAAATGTATGGTAGGATGTGAATACAGTGGAGGTAAACCTAGGTATTGAGTGATGAAGAGAGAGATATTGTCTCTAGAAACATCGTTGAAACCAGGAGATGTCATTGCATGTGTGGGTGGTGGAACTAATAGGTTGGATAAGGTATAGTGAGCAGGACTAGAGGCTCTACAGTGAAATAAGCCAATAAACACTAACCAGAACAGAAATGGACAAGACATATTGACATTAAGGAGAGGCATGCTTAGTCGAGTGATCAAAAGGGTCCGGTGAGTGGAGAGGTTGGTTGGTGATTTAGACAGCTAGCCAGGGCATCGGTACAAGCTAGCATAGGATGGAGGTCTGTTAGCCACCCGTACGTTCCGTCAGTAGATTAGTGGGGTTCCGTGTGGTAGAGGGGATTAATCCAAATCACACAACAACAACAAAATAAAACATAGATATAGTTATAGAGGCCCAAGAAGAAAATATAATAATAATAATAAAAATAATAAAAAAATTAAAAAAAAATAATATAAAAAAATGTCCGATTGTCTATTCAGATAGCAGCCGGTAAGACAGCTAACGGTTAGCAGGCCGCAGATGGGCGTTCAGGTAACGTCGCGACGGAGGAGCCAGCCAAATAACTCCTTCGGGTAGATAACGTCGGCAGTCCAGTTGTGAAGGCCCGGTGGGGCTCCGCGAAGGCAGTAAAACGGGTCCGGATAGGTGACTGCAGCCCAGGTGTGATTGATGGAACTCAGGAGTGATTGACGGAGCTTGCTAGCTCCGATGGTCACACGGATAGCAGCTAGCTAGCTGTGAGATCCGGGTATGAATGTCCAGGGACATGGAGAGAAAAATTGGTCCGGTATGTTCCGTTCCGAGCCGCGCTGCGCCGTACAGAACTGGCGATAGATTTTCGAGCTAAAGGATAGCTGATGACCACAAACCGTGGTTAGCTGAATATTAACGATTTGCCAGTAAAGGAGCTAACTAGCTTCTGAACTAGCTTCTGGATTAGCTTCTGGCTAGTTTCAGGCTAGCTTCTTGGAGTTTCTGGCTAGCTTCTTGGAGGATTACAGATCTGAGGTAAATAATACTTTTTTATAAATATACATTGGTGAGGCGGGTTGCAGGAGAGTGTTTTGAAGATGAGTTGATGGAAAATAAAAATAAAATGTATGTGAAAAAGTTGTAAATATATATATATACAGGACACGACAAGACGAGACAAAAGACGTCTGAACTGCTATGCCACCTTGGAGACACTCTGGACGTTTTCCAAAACTGCAAAGATATTGTCTGTGAGTGGCAGACAATCAGACAATCACAGAACTGATGTTACAGCGAAACCGAAAAAATCCAACCCAGAAGAATGCCGCATTTTTTGAACCCACCTCATGCCAATGACTCCTTATATGGCTGTGAATGACTAACCTACGAATGAGCTTATGTTTTCCAC
>NW_022262824.1:0-60000 GCF_002021735.2 Oncorhynchus kisutch
AGAGAGCAGGAGAAGAGAGAGAGACGAGAGAGGCAGAGAGAGAGAGACAGAGAGAAGAAGAGAGAGAGAGAGAGATGACAGAGAGAAGAAATGAGGAAAGAGAGAGAGAGAGAGAGACAGAGAGAGAGAGAGAGAGAGAGAGAGTAACTCTGGCCCCAGTCAAACCACCACCACGCTTGTGCTTTTACATTCCATTCCAGTGAAACCTCCCTTTTTTAATTGAAAGAAAACAGTGAACGTCTTGTCTGACTGAGTCTGCATCCATCGCAGTATATTCTACATATGGGGACTAGGGTGCCATTTCAAAATGGCACCCTTAGAATTTACGTTGTCCGTTCCCCCCCCTCGCCGGCTGTCGTTGGTCATGTGACAAAGCTCCTGTTCCTATTTTTTACTCTCTACACTGTCCTCTATGTACGACACAGAAGAAAAAAAGCATTGTTTTGGAACTCGCTCATTCATTCTTCACAACTTTGTATTGTCCACCACCGAGCTGTACATCTTACAGTGACACGGATCGCCGGGGTGCGTCCCAAAAAATGACACCCTATTCCCTTTATAGTGCACTACTACCCATAGGCACAGGTCAAAAGTAGTGCACTATATAGGGTAATAAGGGAGCCGTTTTGGGACATAGTCGGTTGTCTTTTTATATGCATGGTATTGGTAGCCTACCAGGACTTTTGAGACGGTCCCTTGGCAAACACCTTGATGGGAAGATTTAGCACTTTCTCTCTTTGTACTATGCACTACTACTATACTACTACCACCTTGTTGATTCTGTTCAGACACGGGTTCAAATATACTTCAAGCGTTTGCTCTGGCCTGTCTGGAGTGCCAGATGGGCGGGGTTTGTGTTTTTTTTTTGCGACTGTTCCATTGGTTCCGTTGCTCCAGGCAAGCTCAATCAAGCCCAGATACAGTATTTTGAAATGATTTCCCCCATGTCTGATTCTGATATCACTCCCCCCAAACTATGTTACTTGAAGTTATGTTTGTCAGATCAACTCTAGATGTTTACTACATTGTGTGAATAATGTAAATAACACAGAACACAAAGAATAAAATCTACAAATAAAATAACTATTAAATAAATAAAAAAACTAGATTTTAATGAAAGCTTCTATCACGGTCACTTGTGTGTATTATGTCACCCTCTGGTCATGCTACCACTAAATAAAACTATAAACTATCACATAAATTAATAAATAAATGGTTATTTTTCCCCCCAAATGTATCATGTGGATGAATAAAACTGGAGTTTATTAAAATAAAAAAAAGAGAGAAATTTTAAACAGAATACGACGTGTTAAAAAAAGACAATAATCAAATGACCTCCGAACTCTGTACCTGTCAACGGTTTTCTGGTTTGAGTGAAACAAGTGCTTCGCAATTTTTCTTCAGTTCCCTGAGGCGACACTGAAGAAAAAAAAAAAAAGAAGTCTGTATGAAATTCTGTTCTTTGTCGACACACGTTTTTTTTTGTTACAAATAAACTCAAGTGAAACAAAAAATAATGTTGGTGCTTCTGCTTGTGTTTAGAGGTTAGTAATGATGTGTGACTGTCAGAGAGGACTACAAGAAAGAGGGAGAGAGAGAGAGAGAATGGACCAGCATGTTTCTTTGTTCATGACAGAATGTTGTTTATTAGTTACCACCTGCAGTATTTTTCACAATTCATGGTATTGGTAGCCTACCAGGACTTTTGAGACGGTCCCTTGGCAAACACCTTGATGGGGAAGATTTAGCAAATTCTCCAAATGAAATACACAGCAGGTTTACAGTCCAACCCTTTTCCTGGAGATCTACTGTCCTGTAGGTTCAGTCCAACCATCTTCCAGGAGATCTACTGTCCTGTAGGTTTTCAGTCCAACCCTCTTCCTGGAGATCTACTGTCCTGTAGGTTTTCAGTCCAACCCTCTTCCTGGAGATCTACTGTCCTGTAGGGTTTCCAGTCCAACCCTCTTCCTGGAGATCTACTGTCCTGTAGATTTACAGTCCAACCCTCTTCCTGGAGATCTACTGTCCTGTAGATTTTCAGTCCAACCCTCTTCCTGGAGATCTACTGTCCTGTAGGTTTTCAGTCCAACCCTCTTCCTGGAGATCTACTGTCCTGTAGGTTTTCAGTCCAACCCTCTTCCTGGAGATCTACTGTCCTGTAGGTTTTCAGTCCAACCCTCTTCCTGGAGATCTACTGTCCTGTAGGTTTTCAGTCCAACCCTCTTCCTGGAGATTTACTGTCCAATTCTCCAAATGAAATATACAGCTGTTGTGATGTGCAGTGAAGTTGACTGCTCTGGGTGTTAGAGCTGAGATGTTGTGGGCTTGGGAAGGACACATTTTGAAGACAGTTGTTCTGTGTGCTAGTTTGAAGAACTGGCTGTGATATCAGAGAGGTTGTGGGCTTGGGAAGGACACATTTTGAAGACAGTTGTTCTGTGTGTTAGTTTGAAGAACTGGCTTTGATATCAGAGAGGTTGTGGGCTTGGGAAGGACACATTTTGAAGACAGTTGTTCTGTGTGCTAGTTTGAAGAACTGGCTGTGATATCAGAGAGGTTGTGGGCTTGGGAAGGACACATTTTGAAGACAGTTGTTCTGTGTGCTAGTTTGAAGAACTGGCTGTGATATCAGAGAGGTTGTGGGCTTGGGAAGGACACATTTTGAAGACAGTTGTTCTGTGTGCTAGTTTGAAGAACTGGCTGTGATATCAGAGAGGTTGTGGGCTTGGGAAGGACACATTTTGAAGACAGTTGTTCTGTCTGCTAGTTTGAAGAACTGGCTGTGATATCAGAGAGGTTGTGGGCTTGGGAAGGACACATTTTGAAGACAGTTGTTCTGTGTGCTAGTTTGAAGAACTGGCTGTGATATCAGAGAGGTTGTGGGCTTGGGAAGGACACATTTTGAAGACAGTTGTTCTGTGTGCTAGTTTGAAGAACTGGCTGTGATATCAGAGAGGTTGTGGGCTTGGGAAGGACACATTTTGAAGACAGTTGTTCTGTGTGCTAGTTTGAAGAACTGGCTGTGATATCAGAGAGGTTGTGGGCTTGGGAAGGACACATTTTGAAGACAGTTGTTCTGTGTGCTAGTTTGAAGAACTGGCTGTGATATCAGAGAGGTTGTGGGCTTGGGAAGGACACATTTTGAAGACAGTTGTTCTGTGTGCTAGTTTGAAGAACTGGCTGTGATATCAGAGAGGTTGTGGGCTTGGGAAGGACACATTTTGAAGACAGTTGTTCTGTGTGCTAGTTTGAAGAACTGGCTGTGATATCAGAGAGGTTGTGGGCTTGGGAAGGACACATTTTGAAGACAGTTGTTCTGTGTGCTAGTTTGAAGAACTGGCTGTGATATCAGAGAGGTTGTGGGCTTGGGAAGGACACATTTTGAAGACAGTTGTTCTGTCTGCTAGTTTGAAGAACTGGCTGTGATATCAGAGATGTTGTGGGCTTGGGAAGGACACATTTTGAAGACAGTTGTTCTGTGTGCTAGTTTGAAGAACTGGCTGTGATATCAGAGAGGTTGTGGGCTTGGGAAGGACACATTTTGAAGACAGTTGTTCTGTGTGCTAGTTTGAAGAACTGGCTGTGATATCAGAGAGGTTGTGGGCTTGGGAAGGACACATTTTGAAGACAGTTGTTCTGTGTGCTAGTTTGAAGAACTGGCTGTGATATCAGAGAGGTTGTGGGCTTGGGAAGGACACATTTTGAAGACAGTTGTTCTGTGTGCTAGTTTGAAGAACTGGCTGTGATATCAGAGAGGTTGTGGGCTTGGGAAGGACACATTTTGAAGACAGTTGTTCTGTGTGCTAGTTTGAAGAACTGGCTGTGATATCAGAGAGGTTGTGGGCTTGGGAAGGACACATTTTGAAGACAGTTGTTCTGTGTGCTAGTTTGAAGAACTGGCTGTGATATCAGAGAGGTTGTGGGCTTGGGAAGGACACATTTTGAAGACAGTTGTTCTGTGTGCTAGTTTGAAGAACTGGCTGTGATATCAGAGAGGTTGTGGGCTTGGGAAGGACACATTTTGAAGACAGTTGTTCTGTGTGCTAGTTTGAAGAACTGGCTGTGATATCAGAGAGGTTGTGGGCTTGGGAAGGACACATTTTGAAGACAGTTGTTCTGTGTGCTAGTTTGAAGAACTGGCTGTGATATCAGAGAGGTTGTGGGCTTGGGAAGGACACATTTTGAAGACAGTTGTTCTGTGTGCTAGTTTGAAGAACTGGCTGTGATATCAGAGAGGTTGTGGGCTTGGGAAGGACACATTTTGAAGACAGTTGTTCTGTGTGCTAGTTTGAAGAACTGGCTGTGATATCAGAGAGGTTGTGGGCTTGGGAAGGACACATTTTGAAGACAGTTGTTCTGTGTGCTAGTTTGAAGAACTGGCTGTGATATCAGAGATGTTGTGGGCTTGGGAAGGACACATTTTGAAGACAGTTGTTCTGTGTGCTAGTTTGAAGAGCTGGCTGTGATATCAGAGAGGTTGTGGGCTTGGGAAGGACACATTTTGAAGACAGTTGTTCTGTGTGC
This sequence comes from Oncorhynchus kisutch, assembly GCF_002021735.2. NCBI lineage: Eukaryota > Metazoa > Chordata > Actinopteri > Salmoniformes > Salmonidae > Oncorhynchus > Oncorhynchus kisutch. The sequence continues at coordinate 4,525 of NW_022262824.1, forward strand.
TAGTTTGAAGAACTGGCTGTGATATCAGAGAGGTTGTGGGCTTGGGAAGGACACATTTTGAAGACAGTTGTTCTGTGTGCTAGTTTGAAGAACTGGCTGTGATATCAGAGAGGTTGTGGGCTTGGGAAGGACACATTTTGAAGACAGTTGTTCTGTGTGCTAGTTTGAAGAACTGGCTGTGATATCAGAGAGGTTGTGGGCTTGGGAAGGACACATTTTGAAGACAGTTGTTCTGTGTGCTAGTTTGAAGAACTGGCTGTGATATCAGAGAGGTTGTGGGCTTGGGAAGGACACATTTGAAGACAGTTGTTCTGTGTGCTAGTTTGAAGAACTGGCTGTGATATCAGAGAGGTTGTGGGCTTGGGAAGGACACATTTTGAAGACAGTTGTTATGTGTGCTAGTTTGAAGAACTGGCTGTGATATCAGAGAGGTTGTGGGCTTGGGAAGGACACATTTTGAAGACAGTTGTTCTGTGTGCTAGTTTGAAGAACTGGCTGTGATATCAGAGAGGTTGTGGGCTTGGGAAGGACACATTTTGAAGACAGTTGTTCTGTGTGCTAGTTTGAAGAACTGGCTGTGATATCAGAGAGGTTGTGGGCTTGGGAAGGACACATTTTGAAGACAGTTGTTCTGTGTGCTAGTTTGAAGAACTGGCTGTGATATCAGAGAGGTTGTGGGCTTGGGAAGGACACATTTTGAAGACAGTTGTTCTGTGTGCTAGTTTGAAGAACTGGCTGTGATATCAGAGAGGTTGTGGGCTTGGGAAGGACACATTTTGAAGACAGTTGTTCTGTGTGCTAGTTTGAAGAACTGGCTGTGATATCAGAGAGGTTGTGGGCTTGGGAAGGACACATTTTGAAGACAGTTGTTCTGTGTGCTAGTTTGAAGAACTGGCTGTGATATCAGAGAGGTTGTGGGCTTGGGAAGGACACATTTTGAAGACAGTTGTTCTGTGTGCTAGTTTGAAGAACTGGCTGTGATATCAGAGAGGTTGTGGGCTTGGGAAGGACACATTTTGAAGACAGTTGTTCTGTGTGCTAGTTTGAAGAACTGGCTGTGATATCAGAGAGGTTGTGGGCTTGGGAAGGACACATTTTGAAGACAGTTGTTCTGTGTGCTAGTTTGAAGAACTGGCTGTGATATCAGAGAGGTTGTGGGCTTGGGAAGGACACATTTTGAAGACAGTTGTTCTGTGTGCTAGTTTGAAGAACTGGCTGTGATATCAGAGAGGTTGTGGGCTTGGGAAGGACACATTTTGAAGACAGTTGTTCTGTCTGCTAGTTTGAAGAACTGGCTGTGATATCAGAGATGTTGTGGGCTTGGGAAGGACACATTTTGAAGACAGTTGTTCTGTGTGCTAGTTTGAAGAACTGGCTGTGATATCAGAGAGGTTGTGGGCTTGGGAAGGACACATTTTGAAGACAGTTGTTCTGTGTGCTAGTTTGAAGAACTGGCTGTGATATCAGAGAGGTTGTGGGCTTGGGAAGGACACATTTTGAAGACAGTTGTTCTGTGTGCTAGTTTGAAGAACTGGCTGTGATATCAGAGAGGTTGTGGGCTTGGGAAGGACACATTTTGAAGACAGTTGTTCTGTGTGCTAGTTTGAAGAACTGGCTGTGATATCAGAGAGGTTGTGGGCTTGGGAAGGACACATTTTGAAGACAGTTGTTCTGTGTGCTAGTTTGAAGAACTGGCTGTGATATCAGAGAGGTTGTGGGCTTGGGAAGGACACATTTTGAAGACAGTTGTTCTGTGTGCTAGTTTGAAGAACTGGCTGTGATATCAGAGAGGTTGTGGGCTTGGGAAGGACACATTTTGAAGACAGTTGTTCTGTGTGCTAGTTTGAAGAACTGGCTGTGATATCAGAGAGGTTGTGGGCTTGGGAAGGACACATTTTGAAGACAGTTGTTCTGTGTGCTAGTTTGAAGAACTGGCTGTGATATCAGAGAGGTTGTGGGCTTGGGAAGGACACATTTTGAAGACAGTTGTTCTGTGTGCTAGTTTGAAGAACTGGCTGTGATATCAGAGAGGTTGTGGGCTTGGGAAGGACACATTTTGAAGACAGTTGTTCTGTGTGCTAGTTTGAAGAACTGGCTGTGATATCAGAGAGGTTGTGGGCTTGGGAAGGACACATTTTGAAGACAGTTGTTCTGTGTGCTAGTTTGAAGAACTGGCTGTGATATCAGAGAGGTTGTGGGCTTGGGAAGGACACATTTTGAAGACAGTTGTTCTGTGTGCTAGTTTGAAGAACTGGCTGTGATATCAGAGAGGTTGTGGGCTTGGGAAGGACACATTTTGAAGACAGTTGTTCTGTGTGCTAGTTTGAAGAACTGGCTGTGATATCAGAGAGGTTGTGGGCTTGGGAAGGACACATTTTGAAGACAGTTGTTCTGTGTGCTAGTTTGAAGAACTGGCTGTGATATCAGAGAGGTTGTGGGCTTGGGAAGGACACATTTTGAAGACAGTTGTTCTGTGTGCTAGTTTGAAGAACTGGCTGTGATATCAGAGAGGTTGTGGGCTTGGGAAGGACACATTTTGAAGACAGTTGTTCTGTGTGCTAGTTTGAAGAACTGGCTGTGATATCAGAGAGGTTGTGGGCTTGGGAAGGACACATTTTGAAGACAGTTGTTCTGTGTGCTAGTTTGAAGAACTGGCTGTGATATCAGAGAGGTTGTGGGCTTGGGAAGGACACATTTTGAAGACAGTTGTTCTGTCTGCTAGTTTGAAGAACTGGCTGTGATATCAGAGATGTTGTGGGCTTGGGAAGGACACATTTTGAAGACAGTTGTTCTGTGTGCTAGTTTGAAGAACTGGCTGTGATATCAGAGAGGTTGTGGGCTTGGGAAGGACACATTTTGAAGACAGTTGTTCTGTGTGCTAGTTTGAAGAACTGGCTGTGATATCAGAGAGGTTGTGGGCTTGGGAAGGACACATTTTGAAGACAGTTGTTCTGTGTGCTAGTTTGAAGAACTGGCTGTGATATCAGAGAGGTTGTGGGCTTGGGAAGGACACATTTTGAAGACAGTTGTTCTGTGTGCTAGTTTGAAGAACTGGCTGTGATATCAGAGAGGTTGTGGGCTTGGGAAGGACACATTTTGAAGACAGTTGTTCTGTGTGCTAGTTTGAAGAACTGGCTGTGATATCAGAGAGGTTGTGGGCTTGGGAAGGACACATTTTGAAGACAGTTGTTCTGTGTGCTAGTTTGAAGAACTGGCTGTGATATCAGAGAGGTTGTGGGCTTGGGAAGGACACATTTTGAAGACAGTTGTTCTGTGTGCTAGTTTGAAGAACTGGCTGTGATATCAGAGAGGTTGTGGGCTTGGGAAGGACACATTTTGAAGACAGTTGTTCTGTGTGCTAGTTTGAAGAACTGGCTGTGATATCAGAGAGGTTGTGGGCTTGGGAAGGACACATTTTGAAGACAGTTGTTCTGTGTGCTAGTTTGAAGAACTGGCTGTGATATCAGAGAGGTTGTGGGCTTGGGAAGGACACATTTTGAAGACAGTTGTTCTGTATGCTAGTTTGAAGAACTGGCTGTGAAATCAGAGAGGTTGTGGGCTTGGGAAGGACACATTTTGAAGACAGTTGTTCTGTGTGCTAGTTTGAAGAACTGGCTGTGATATCAGAGAGGTTGTGGGCTTGGGAAGGACACATTTTGAAGACAGTTGTTCTGTGTGCTAGTTTGAAGAACTGGCTGTGATATCAGAGAGGTTGTGGGCTTGGGAAGGACACATTTTGAAGACAGTTGTTCTGTGTGCTAGTTTGAAGAACTGGCTGTGATATCAGAGAGGTTGTGGGCTTGGGAAGGACACATTTTGAAGACAGTTGTTCTGTGTGCTAGTTTGAAGAACTGGCTGTGATATCAGAGAGGTTGTGGGCTTGGGAAGGACACATTTTGAAGACAGTTGTTCTGTGTGCTAGTTTGAAGAACTGGCTGTGATATCAGAGAGGTTGTGGGCTTGGGAAGGACACATTTTGAAGACAGTTGTTCTGTGTGCTAGTTTGAAGAACTGGCTGTGATATCAGAGAGGTTGTGGGCTTGGGAAGGACACATTTTGAAGACAGTTGTTCTGTGTGCTAGTTTGAAGAACTGGCTGTGATATCAGAGAGGTTGTGGGCTTGGGAAGGACACATTTTGAAGACAGTTGTTCTGTGTGCTAGTTTGAAGAACTGGCTGTGATATCAGAGAGGTTGTGGGCTTGGGAAGGACACATTTTGAAGACAGTTGTTCTGTGTGCTAGTTTGAAGAACTGGCTGTGATATCAGAGAGGTTGTGGGCTTGGGAAGGACACATTTTGAAGACAGTTGTTCTGTGTGCTAGTTTGAAGAACTGGCTGTGATATCAGAGAGGTTGTGGGCTTGGGAAGGACACATTTTGAAGACAGTTGTTCTGTGTGCTAGTTTGAAGAACTGGCTGTGATATCAGAGAGGTTGTGGGCTTGGGAAGGACACATTTTGAAGACAGTTGTTCTGTGTGCTAGTTTGAAGAACTGGCTGTGATATCAGAGAGGTTGTGGGCTTGGGAAGGACACATTTTGAAGACAGTTGTTCTGTCTGCTAGTTTGAAGAACTGGCTGTGATATCAGAGATGTTGTGGGCTTGGGAAGGACACATTTTGAAGACAGTTGTTCTGTGTGCTAGTTTGAAGAACTGGCTGTGATATCAGAGAGGTTGTGGGCTTGGGAAGGACACATTTTGAAGACAGTTGTTCTGTGTGCTAGTTTGAAGAACTGGCTGTGATATCAGAGAGGTTGTGGGCTTGGGAAGGACACATTTTGAAGACAGTTGTTCTGTGTGCTAGTTTGAAGAACTGGCTGTGATATCAGAGAGGTTGTGGGCTTGGGAAGGACACATTTTGAAGACAGTTGTTCTGTGTGCTAGTTTGAAGAACTGGCTGTGATATCAGAGAGGTTGTGGGCTTGGGAAGGACACATTTTGAAGACAGTTGTTCTGTGTGCTAGTTTGAAGAACTGGCTGTGATATCAGAGAGGTTGTGGGCTTGGGAAGGACACATTTTGAAGACAGTTGTTCTGTGTGCTAGTTTGAAGAACTGGCTGTGATATCAGAGAGGTTGTGGGCTTGGGAAGGACACATTTTGAAGACAGTTGTTCTGTGTGCTAGTTTGAAGAACTGGCTGTGATATCAGAGAGGTTGTGGGCTTGGGAAGGACACATTTTGAAGACAGTTGTTCTGTGTGCTAGTTTGAAGAACTGGCTGTGATATCAGAGAGGTTGTGGGCTTGGGAAGGACACATTTTGAAGACAGTTGTTCTGTGTGCTAGTTTGAAGAACTGGCTGTGATATCAGAGAGGTTGTGGGCTTGGGAAGGACACATTTTGAAGACAGTTGTTCTGTGTGCTAGTTTGAAGAACTGGCTGTGATATCAGAGAGGTTGTGGGCTTGGGAAGGACACATTTTGAAGACAGTTGTTCTGTGTGCTAGTTTGAAGAACTGGCTGTGATATCAGAGAGGTTGTGGGCTTGGGAAGGACACATTTTGAAGACAGTTGTTCTGTCTGCTAGTTTGAAGAACTGGCTGTGATATCAGAGATGTTGTGGGCTTGGGAAGGACACATTTTGAAGACAGTTGTTCTGTGTGCTAGTTTGAAGAACTGGCTGTGATATCAGAGAGGTTGTGGGCTTGGGAAGGACACATTTTGAAGACAGTTGTTCTGTGTGCTAGTTTGAAGAACTGGCTGTGATATCAGAGAGGTTGTGGGCTTGGGAAGGACACATTTTGAAGACAGTTGTTCTGTGTGCTAGTTTGAAGAACTGGCTGTGATATCAGAGAGGTTGTGGGCTTGGGAAGGACACATTTTGAAGACAGTTGTTCTGTGTGCTAGTTTGAAGAACTGGCTGTGATATCAGAGAGGTTGTGGGCTTGGGAAGGACACATTTTGAAGACAGTTGTTCTGTGTGCTAGTTTGAAGAACTGGCTGTGATATCAGAGAGGTTGTGGGCTTGGGAAGGACACATTTTGAAGACAGTTGTTCTGTGTGCTAGTTTGAAGAACTGGCTGTGATATCAGAGAGGTTGTGGGCTTGGGAAGGACACATTTTGAAGACAGTTGTTCTGTGTGCTAGTTTGAAGAACTGGCTGTGATATCAGAGAGGTTGTGGGCTTGGGAAGGACACATTTTGAAGACAGTTGTTCTGTGTGCTAGTTTGAAGAACTGGCTGTGATATCAGAGAGGTTGTGGGCTTGGGAAGGACACATTTTGAAGACAGTTGTTCTGTGTGCTAGTTTGAAGAACTGGCTGTGATATCAGAGAGGTTGTGGGCTTGGGAAGGACACATTTTGAAGACAGTTGTTCTGTATGCTAGTTTGAAGAACTGGCTGTGAAATCAGAGAGGTTGTGGGCTTGGGAAGGACACATTTTGAAGACAGTTGTTCTGTGTGCTAGTTTGAAGAACTGGCTGTGATATCAGAGAGGTTGTGGGCTTGGGAAGGACACATTTTGAAGACAGTTGTTCTGTGTGCTAGTTTGAAGAACTGGCTGTGATATCAGAGAGGTTGTGGGCTTGGGAAGGACACATTTTGAAGACAGTTGTTCTGTGTGCTAGTTTGAAGAACTGGCTGTGATATCAGAGAGGTTGTGGGCTTGGGAAGGACACATTTTGAAGACAGTTGTTCTGTGTGCTAGTTTGAAGAACTGGCTGTGATATCAGAGAGGTTGTGGGCTTGGGAAGGACACATTTTGAAGACAGTTGTTCTGTGTGCTAGTTTGAAGAACTGGCTGTGATATCAGAGAGGTTGTGGGCTTGGGAAGGACACATTTTGAAGACAGTTGTTCTGTGTGCTAGTTTGAAGAACTGGCTGTGATATCAGAGAGGTTGTGGGTTTGGGAAGGACACATTTTGAAGACAGTTGTTCTGTGTGCTAGTTTGAAGAACTGGCTGTGATATCAGAGAGGTTGTGGGCTTGGGAAGGACACATTTTGAAGACAGTTGTTCTGTCTGCTAGTTTGAAGAACTGGCTGTGATATCAGAGAGGTTGTGGGCTCACCGCCTGGTACAGCAACTGCACAACCGTAAGGCTCTCCAGAGGGTAGTGAGGTCTGCACAACGCATCACCGGGGGCAAACTACCTGCCCTCCAGGACACCTACACCACCCGATGTCACAGGAAGGCCATAAAGATCATCAAGGACAACAACCACCCGAGCCACTGCCTGTTCACCCCGCTATCATCAAGAAGGCGAGGTCAGTACAGGTGCATCAAAGCTGGGACCGAGAGACTGAAAAACAGCTTCTATCTCAAGGCCGTCAGACTGTTAAACAGCCACCACTAACATTGAGTGGCTGCTGCCAACACACGACTCAACTCCAGCCACTTTAATAATGGGAAAATTGATGTAATAAATGTATCACTAGACACTTTAAACAATCCCACTTCCTATAATGTCTACATACCCTACATTACTCATCTCATATGTATATACTGTACTCTATACCATCCACTGCATCTTGCCTATGCCGTTTTGTACCATCACTCATTCATATATTTTTATGTACATATTCTTCATTCCTTTACACTTGTGTATATAAGGTAGTTGTTGTGAAATTGTTAGGTTAGAATACTCGTTGGTTATTACTGCATGGTCGGAACTAGAAGCACAAGCATTTCGCTACACTCGCATTAACATCTGCTAACCATGTGTATGTGACAAATACAATTAGATTTGATTTGAATCCAGGCTGAAATCACATCCGTCCGTCGTTGTAAATAAGAATTTGTTCTTAAAACTGACTTGCCTCGTTACATAAAGGTTGACAAGCACGGTTTTACCTACAACGTTCATCTAGGAAGCACAATTGGGGCTTTGTTTGACGTGTAGCAAGGCATCCCTGATTTATACCGGGTCTCCATCCCTGATTTACACCGGGTCTCCATCCCTGATTTACACCGGGTCTCCATCCCTAATTTACACCGGGTCTCCATCCCTGATTTACACCGGGTCTCCATCCCTAATTTACACCAGGTCTCACCGGGTCTCCATCCCTAATTTACACCGGGTCTCCATCCCTAATATACACCGGGTCTCCATCCCTAATATACACCGGGTCTCCATCCCTGATTTACACCGGGTCTCACCGGGTCTCAATCCCTGATTTACACCGGGTCTCCATCCCTAATTTACACCGGGTCTCCATCCCTGATTTACACCGGGTCTCCATCCCTGATTTACACCGGGTCTCACCGGGTCTCCATCCCTGATTTACACCGGGTCTCCATCCCTAATTTACACAACGGGTCTACATCCCTAATTTACACCGGGTCTACATCCCTGATTTACACCGGGTCTCCATCCCTAATTTATACCGGGTCTCCATCCCTGATTTACACCGGGTCTCCATCCCTGATTTACACCGGGTCTCCATCCCTAATTTACACCGGGTCTCCATCCCTAATTTACACCGGGTCTCCATCCCTGATTTACACTGGGTCTCCATCCCTGATTTACACCGGGTCTCCATCCCTGATTTACACCGGGTCTCCATCTCTAATTTACACCAGGTCTCACCGGGTCTCCATCCCTAATTTACACCGGGTCTCCATCCCTAATATACACCGGGTCTCCATCCCTGATTTACACCGGGTCTCCATCAAGAATTTACACAACGGGTCTACATCCCTAATTTACACCGGGTCTACATCCCTGATTTACACCGGGTCTCCATCCCTAATTTATACCGGGTCTCCATCCCTGATTTACACCGGGTCTCCATCCCTGATTTACACCGGGTCTCCATCCCTAATTTACACCGGGTCTCCATCCCTAATTTACACCGGGTCTCCATCCCTGATTTACACTGGGTCTCCATCCCTGATTTACACCGGGTCTCCATCCCTGATTTACACCGGGTCTCCATCCCTAATTTACACCAGGTCTCACCGGGTCTCCATCCCTAATTTACACCGGGTCTCCATCCCTAATATACACCGGGTCTCCATCCCTGATTTACACCGGGTCTCACCGGGTCTCAATCCCTGATTTACACCGGGTCTCCATCCCTAATTTACACCGGGTCTCCATCCCTGATTTACACCGGGTCTCCATCCCTGATTTACACCGGGTCTCACCGGGTCTCCATCCCTGATTTACACCGGGTCTCCATCCCTAATTTACACAACGGGTCTACATCCCTAATTTACACCGGGTCTACATCCCTGATTTACACCGGGTCTCCATCCCTAATTTATACCGGGTCTCCATCCCTGATTTACACCGGGTCTCCATCCCTGATTTACACCGGGTCTCCATCCCTAATTTACACCGGGTCTCCATCCCTGATTTACACTGGGTCTCCATCCCTGATTTACACCGGGTCTCCATCCCTGATTTACACCGGGTCTCCATCCCTAATTTACACCAGGTCTCACCGGGTCTCCATCCCTAATTTACACCGGGTCTCCATCCCTAATATACACCGGGTCTCCATCCCTAATATACACCGGGTCTCCATCCCTGATTTACACCGGGTCTCACCGGGTCTCAATCCCTGATTTACACCGGGTCTCCATCCCTAATTTACACCGGGTCTCCATCCCTGATTTACACCGGGTCTCCATCCCTGATTTACACCGGGTCTCACCGGGTCTCCATCCCTGATTTACACCGGGTCTCCATCCCTAATTTACACAACGGGTCTACATCCCTAATTTACACCGGGTCTACATCCCTGATTTACACCGGGTCTCCATCCCTAATTTATACCGGGTCTCCATCCCTGATTTACACCGGGTCTCCATCCCTGATTTACACCGGGTCTCCATCCCTAATTTACACCGGGTCTCCATCCCTAATTTACACCGGGTCTCCATCCCTGATTTACACTGGGTCTCCATCCCTGATTTACACCGGGTCTCCATCCCTGATTTACACCGGGTCTCCATCCCTGATTTACACCGGGTCCTCATCCCTAATTTACACCGGGTCTCCATCCCTGATTTACACCGGGTCTCCATCCCTGATTTACACCGGGTCTCCATCCCTGATTTACACCGGGTCTCCATCCCTAATTTACACCGGGTCTCCATCCCTGATTTACACCGGGTCTCCATCCCTAATTTACACCGGGTCTCCATCCCTGATTTACACCGGGTCTCCATCCCTGATTTACACCGGGTCTCCATCCCTGATTTACACCGGGTCTCCATCCCTGATTTACACCGGGTCTCCATCCCTGATTTACACCGGGTCTCCATCCCTGATTTACACCGAGTCTCCATCCCTGATTTACACCGGGTCTCCATCCCTAATTTACACCGGGTCTCCATCCCTGATTTACACCGGGTCTCCATCCCTAATTTACACCGGGTCTCCATCCCTGATTTACACCGGGTCTCCATCCCTGATTTACACCGGGTCTCCATCCCTGATTTACACCGGGTCTCACCGGGTCTCAGTCCCTGATTTACACCGGGTCTCCATCCCTAATTTACACCGGGTCTCCATCCCTGATTACACCGGGCCTCACCGGGTCTCCATCCCTGATTTACACCGGGTCTACATCCCTGATTTACACCGGGTCTCCATCCCTAATTTACACCGGGTCTCCATCCCTGATTTACACCGGGTCTCCATCCCTGATTTACACCGGGTCTCCATCCCTGATTTATACCGGGTCTCCATCCCTGATTTACACCGGGTCTCCATCCCTAATTTACACCGGGTCTCACCGGGTCTCCATCCCTGATTTACACCGGGTCTCCATCCCTGATTTACACCGGGTCTCCATCCCTAATTTACACCGGGTCTCCATCCCTAATTTACACCGGGTCTCCATCCCTGATTTACACCGGGTCTCCATCCCTAATTTACACCGGGTATCCATCCCTAATTTACACCGGGTCTCCATGCCTAATTTACACCGGGTCTCCATCCCTAATTTACACCGGGTCTCACCGGGTCTCCATCCCTGATTTACACCGGGTCTCCATCCCTAATTTACACCGGGTCTCCATCCCTGATTTACACCGGGTCTCCATCCCTGATTTACACCGGGTCTCCATCCCTGATTTACACCGGGTCTCCATCCCTGATTTACACCGGGTCTCCATCCCTGATTTACACGAGGTCTCACCGGGTCTCCATCCCTAATTTACACCGGGTCTCCATCCCTAATATACACCGGGTCTCCATCCCTGATTTACACCGGGTCTCCATCCCTGATTTACACCGGGTCTCACCGGGTCTCAATCCCTGATTTACACCGGGTCTCCATCCCTAATTTACACCGGGTCTCCATCCCTGATTTACACCGGGTCTCCATCCCTGATTTACACCGAGTCTCACCGGGTCTCCATCCCTGATTTACACCGGGTCTGCATCCCTAATTTACACAACGGGTCTACATCCCTAATTTACACCGGGTCTACATCCCTGATTTACACCGGGTCTCCATCCCTAATTTATACCGGGTCTCCATCCCTGATTTACACCGGGTCTCCATCCCTGATTTACACCGGGTCTCCATCCCTAATTTACACCGGGTCTCCATCCCTAATTTACACCGGGTCTCCATCCCTGATTTACATCGGGTCTCCATCCCTGATTTACACCGGGTCTCCATCCCTGATTTACACCGGGTCCTCATCCCTAATTTACACCGGGTCTCCATCCCTGATTTACACCGGGTCTCCATCCCTGATTTACACCGGGTCTCCATCCCTGATTTACACCGGGTCTCCATCCCTGATTTACACCGGGTCTCACCGGGTCTCAGTCCCTGATTTACACCGGGTCTCCATCCCTAATTTACACCGGGTCTCCATCCCTGATTTACACCGGGTCTACATCCCTGATTTACACCGGGTCTCCATCCCTAATTTACACCGGGTCTCCATCCCTGATTTACACCGGGTCTCCATCCCTGATTTACACCGGGTCTCCATCCCTGATTTATACCGGGTCTCCATCCCTGATTTACACCGGGTCTCCATCCCTAATTTACACCGGGTCTCACCGGGTCTCCATCCCTGATTTATACCGGGTCTCCATCCCTGATTTACACCGGGTCTACATCCCTGATTTACACCGGGTCTCCATCCCTAATTTACACCGGGTCTCCATCCCTGATTTACACCGGGTCTCCATCCCTGATTTACACCGGGTCTCCATCCCTGATTTACACCGGGTCTCACCGGGTCTCCATCCCTGATTTATACCGGGTCTCCATCCCTGATTTACACCGGGTCTCCATCCCTAATTTACACCGGGTCTCCATCCCTAATTTACACCGGGTCTCCATGCCTAAATTACACCGGGTCTCCATCCCTAAATTACACCGGGTCTCCATCCCTAATTTACACCGGGTCTCACCGGGTCTCCATCCCTAATTTACACCGGGTCTCCATCCCTAATTTACACCGGGTCTCCATCCCTAATTTACACCGGGTCTCACCGGGTCTCCATCCCTGATTTACACCGGGTCTCACCGGGTCTCCATCCCTGAATTACACCGGGTCTCCATCCCTAATTTACACCGGGTCTCCATCCCTGATTTACATCGGGTCTCACCAGGTCTCCATCCCTGATTTTCACCGGGTCTCCATCCCTAATTTACACCGGGTCTCCATCCCTAATTTACACCGGGTCTCACCGGGTCTCCATCCCTGATTTACACCGGGTCTCACCGGGTCTCCATCCCTGAATTACACCGGGTCTCCATCCCTAATTTACACTGGGTCTCCATCCCTGATTTACACCGGGTCTCACCAGGTCTCCATCCCTGATTTACACCGCATCTCCATCCGGGTCTCCATCCCTAATTTTCACCGGGTCTCCATCCCTAATTTACACTGGGTCTCCATCCCTAATTTAACTATTATTTAGTTTAAAATAAAGACAAGCTCTGCTGATAAAAACTGCCATCGTCATGGAGACAGAGGACATGTAGGTGTAGCCCATCTATCTGAAGCTGTCTATCCCAAAATAATATGGCATGTTGCTGCCGTGGCAACATACGGTTTGTCATATGTTTTTTTTTTGTCCGGACAGCATCAGATTCATGGGCTTACATAGAATAAGACAGAGGAGCGCTGTTTCGCTTGTTCGGGTGCTATCTTTCAGCCACTGGCGAATTGAAGGAAAATTGTTCGGAAATTGGAATTATTTTGGGATGAACAACCTACTTGTTGAAGGGATTTGTTTGACAATCAGATGAAAACATCATCATGACTGGTTGTGTTCGTGACATGAAATGGTAATACATTTTTACGGTTAAATGACATCTTTATTATAAAACCCTTTTTTTTTATTTGCACGCAGAGGAGCAGGGGGCCTTAGACTGGGGCCTCCAAATCCCTAGGTCCGCCCCTGCCTGCACCAGACCCACCTGCTCACCCACTTCTCCAGCGCCCGCATCACTCAGCCACATGGCCTCAAACTGAACCATTTAGTTTCTCTCCCGTCACCCACACATTTTCAACATTTAGATAATGAAGCATTTCACCGTTCCATTGTATTAACGACGGAGGATTGGTTGATTTAGAGTTTTTTAAAGTTACTTTTCTCATCAGTCATGTTTAAATAACGTTTTCGTCCAACCCATCAGATATCTCACGCCACCCATATACCATGTCTTGCAAATATGCAGACAAACGGATTAAAAGTCAAATGTACATTGTGATACTTCTGACAGGCAACTTTCTACCACCGCCCATGGATTATTGAGTCATTGTCACGAGTCCGACCGAGGGTGGTTTCCCTTCCCGGTCGGGTGGCGCTCGGCGGTCGTCGTCACCTGCCTATTAGCTGCCACTGATTGTCTTTCCTCCCCCTCCTTGTATGTTTATTGGTAGCACCTGTTTGTGATGATTAGTTTGTCTTTATTAGACATCCGGCCCGCCTGGTTGTTGTGCGGAATTATTCATTGTAACCTTCGGCTCTGTAGTAGAGGAACGTATTAGTTCCTGGTCGTGCATTTTTCAGTAGTCATTTTTCATTCCCTGTGTTTTGGGGCCGTTATTATTGTGAGCACCCTGTGGTGCGTTGGTGCAATTAAAGAACACAGCATTGTACTCTCTGTCTCCTGCGTTTGACTCCACACTCACGACACCCGGAGTATTACAGTCATTGTTCGTTTACCCGATGACTCTGCCGTTGTGCTGCAGAATTTGGTCATTTTGTCTCATGTAATAAATTCTATACATTCGTTTATACTGGATTAAACATACATTTTCGTTAACTGTCATTTTGTTAGTTTATGTTCCAGCATTCCATCCATCTTGTGCCAATATCAGTTATTTTTAAGTCTTGGTTCAAATTGTTTTTAAAGATGTACTAAGAGATTGTCAGTTGGATATGCTCTCTGCAAGGTTTTCTATATCTTACCTATCCTATGAATATCCTTTTCTTACTCAAATAGGATTCCATCAAGATTGCTGTGACGTCCAAAAGACTTAAAATCCGACCTGTCTTGATATGAAGCATGTATTAGAAAATAACTATCATTGGTCAGTCCAAAATTGCTTTTTAATTCTGTCTTGGAAATACATGTATTTCCTATCGCCAAGTAATTTACGGTTTCTGTTGCCTGTAGTTAAAGGGCAAATGTATCGGTGGAATCCCGAAAAGCTATCCAAGGATCGTTCCATAGGGTGATGTTTTGTAGGGACTGATTTTGGTTCTTGTAGAATGTTTAATTGTCTTCCATATTGATGTAGTGTTCTTAACTATGACGTTGTTAATGTTCTAAATTGTATCCTTTGAAAACAGAAACGTGAAAAGAGTGTATGAGTATGCGCATCTTCAACATGTGCCCATTGTTCCGCTTTTGCGCATTTAACTGTAAAAACCCTGGGTGGCAAATCGGTACAATTCCAAGTCTGGAACGTTAAAACCACCCTCAGATTTATGAGGATGTAAAATTGGCCTTATTGTTCTATGAGTTTTATTAGCCCATATAGTCTTATGACGGAGTATATATATTTTTTTAAGAATGTCTTCGGTGTGGTAATTGGTATTACCGAGAAAAAATATAGCCATACCATTCTGAAGAGGTTTATTCTACTAAGATTTATGGGAAGATTGTTCCATTTAATCAGATGTGCTTTCCTATTGTTAAGTAATGGGATAAAGTTATCTTTATGATATATATGTTGGCACCAGGGTTGGGGAGTAACGGATTACACGTAATGGCCTTTACATGTAATCCGTTACATGTAAGGGATTACAAAAACATGTAACTGTAATCCGTTACATGTAAGGGATTACAAAGAAATGTAACTAATCTGTTACATGTAAGGGATTACAAAGACATGTAACTGTAATCCATTACATTACCAGAGTAAAAATATTGTAATCAGATTACAGATACTTTTGCAAAACTAGATGATTACTTTGAGGATTACTTTTAAATTCAGAAAGGATGTTTGCCAGACACCACAATGATGTCAAGAGACCACTATGATGTCAAGAGACCACTATGATGTCAAGAGACCACTATGATGTCAGAGACCACTATGATGTCAGTGACTACTATGATGTCAGAGACTGCCACAATGACACACCAAATGTGTTTGAACAGTCGCTGGAAAAGAGCAGAACTAGGCTTTTGTAGACTACAGTCCAAGCTATGCCGACTGCTGTCGGCGTTCAAAGATGATCCAACTTGAATGAACGCTTGGAGGTCAGGATGAGGCGGTGGTGTCGTCTACGGCGATACGGATATCACTTATTATTGATATGTACATAGCGCATTGATGTGATTCACACTGCCGCTCTCTCATTTAGCTATTTGCACTTTACGGATTGCGGTTGTTGTGGATGTCTGTTCACAAATCTAAATGTGTATTTTAAACCAATAATGGTTGAATTCAAGAAGTTTAAACTCCCTATCAATCGTTATTTTTGGAACCAGTGGACAGACAGTGGAAAAATGCGCTGTTGCAACAACTGCATAGTGCGGATCCCAGCCTATGGAATAAAAGTGGGGGATTTTATTGCTCAATCTAATTCATGCTGATCAAATATATGCATATAATGGACACGTGCTCAATCTCGCACTTTTGATTGGTTTAAAGGGTACTATGTAGTTGCTACATCAATTTTTGGATTTATAAATTATATATATATATATATATATACACACACACATACACACACACACAGTTCAAGTCGAAAGTTTACATACACCTCAGCCAAATACATTTAAACTCAGTTTTTCACAATTCCTGATATTTAATCCTAGTAAAAATTCCCTGTCTTAGGTCAGTTAGGATCACCACTTCATTTTAAGAATGTGAAATGTCAGAATAAAATTTGAGAGAATGATTTATTTCAGCTTGTATTTATTTCATCATATTCTCAGTGGGTCAGAAGTTTACATACACTCAATTAATGTTTGGTAGCATTGCCTTAATTGTTTAACTTGGGTCAAACGTTTCGGGTAGCCTTCCACAAGCTTCCCACAATGAGTTGGGTGAATTCTGGCCCATTCCTCCTGACAGAGCTGGTGTAACTGAGTCAGGTTCGTAGGCCTCCTTGCTCGCACACGCTTTTTCAGTTCTGCCCACAAATTTTCTATGTGATTGAAGTCAGGGCTTTGTGATGGCCACTCCAATACCTTGACTTTGTTGTCCTTAAGCCATTTTGCCACAACTTTGGAAGTATGCTTGGTGTCATTGTCCATTTGGAAGACCCATTTGTTACCAAGGTTTAACTTCCTGACTGATGTCTTGAGATGTTGCTTTAATATATCCACATAACTTTCCTTCCTCATGATGCCATCTATTTTGTGAAGTGCACCAGTCCCTCCTGCAGCAAAGCACCCCCACAACATGATGCTGCCACCACCGTGCTTTACGGTTGGGATGGTGTTCTTCGGCTTACAAGCCTCCGCCTTTTTCATCTTAACATAACGATGATCATTATGGCCAACCAGTTTTAGTTTTGTTTCATCAGACCAGAGAACATTTCTCCAAAAAGCACAATCTTTGTCCCCATCTGCAGTTGCAAACTGTAGTCTGGCTTTTTTATGGTGGTTTTGGAGTAGTGGCTTCTTCCTTGCTGAGCAGACTCGTTTTACTGTGGATATAGATACTTCTGTACCTGTTTCCTCCAAAATCTTCACAAGGTTCTTTGCTAATTCTATGGGTAACTCATCATAAGCAGGTTCATGTCCATTCTAGAATTGTAATTCCTAATTCTATGGGGGGGGGGGTGACCTCCAGGTTGAGAAGTTGCCTTCCATCCAAGAGGTTATGGGTGAAGGAGTCTATGGCTCTGGCATAAGGATCTCCTCCCCAAAGAACAGGGCTGTAGGTTTGAACCCAGTTCTGTCTCTCTATCATGGGTTGTCTTCACACGTAGGACCCTGCTGCAGAGCCAGCCAAGGCTGCTGGGATTGGCTGTTACACGCAGGACTCTGCTGCAGAGCCAGCCAAGGCTGCTGGGATTGGCTGTTACACGTAGGACTCTGCTGCAGAGCCAGCCTTGGCTGCTGGGATTGGTTGCCACATGTAGGACTCTGCTGCAGAGCCAGCCAAGGCTGCTGGGATTGACTGTCACACGTAGGACTCGGTTGCAGAGCCAGCCAAAGCTGCTGGGATTGGCTGTCACATGTAAACTGTCTGGAAGGGAGCGATAAACGTGAGTGGTCAATCCTGGGGTTCCGGAACAGTTTTAGCCTATTAAAAATACTGAACTTTTTCCAGACCTTTTTCTCCTGAGTACAGCAGTGGTTCAGTAGAGGAAACAACACGTCCATCCCTGTCAGTGTCCCTGCACAGCCAGGTCAACTGTGATACGAGTCTGTATTCCCTGTCAGTGTCCCTGCACAGCCAGGTCAACTGTGATACGAGTCCGTATTCCCTGTCAGTGTCCCTGCACAGTCAGGTCAACTGTGATACGAGTCCGTATTCCCTGTCAGTGTCCCTGCACAGCCAGGTCAACTGTGATACATGGAACCCGGCCACTAGGGGGCAACAGTGATCGGCCACTAGGGGCAACAGTGATCGGCCACTAGGGGCAACAGTGAGCGGCCACTAGGGGCAATAGTGAGCGGCCACTAGGGGCAACAGTGAGCGGCCACTAGGGGCAACAGTGAGCGGCCACTAGGGGCAATAGTGAGCGGCCACTAGGGGCAACAGTGAGCGGCCACTAGGGGCAACAGTGAGCGCTGTTACCTTCTGATTCCAAAAGTTGCACGTTTGAATCCAGCAATATAAAGTTGGTTTTGATATTTTTTGTTTTAAACCTATCCCAAACATTAACCCTTACCATTCGGAGTTATTGCCCGAACTTAAACTTAACACAAAACATTTAGAGTTAATGCCTAACGTTAACCTAAAACACTTTGAAATTTGAGAAACATCTCATTCTGACATGTGAGAGCTGGAACCACACTGATCAACCCTGTCCCGGCAACCCTACACTTCAGGGGCAAGAGCCAAAACACAAAGCCAATAGCTCCTTTACACCTGGAGCAGATCTCTGACGACATTTGTCATGAAGAAATGGGGAAAAAATGTCAAAAATGACAAGCTCATGACTTGAACCAAGCTTGAGAGTGAGTGACAGCCTCAGGACTCTGGCATCTCTGTCTGGGGGTGCTCCATAAGAAAGGAGTTGTAGGCTCCAACCCTGAGCAAGACTCTCTGGAGAATGGTTGTAAGGTTCTAACCCCAGTCAAGGCTCTGCAGCATGGTTGTAGGTTCTAACCCCAGTCAAGGCTCTGCAGCACGGTTGTAGATTCTAACCCCAGTCAAGGCTCTGCAGCACGGTTGTAGGTTCTAACCCCAGTCAAGACTCTGTAGCATGGTTGTAGGTTCTAACCCCAGTCAAGGCTCTGCAGCATGGTTGTAGGTTCTAACCTAAGTCAAGGCTCTGGAGTATAGTGTTAGGTTCTAACCCCAGTCAAGACTCTGCAGCACGGTTGTAGGTTCTAACCCCAGTCAAGGCTCTGGAGCACGATTGTAGGTTCTAACCCCAGTCAAGGCTCAGGAGCTTCCCCATCTGAACTCCAGAGCATGGTTGCAGGTTGAAACTCTGGTTGAAAGTCTCAAGATCATGCCCTCTGCTGGTCAGCAGGTCAAAGTGAGACAAATTAGCGACTGTGGGTTTAAGTTATCAGGCACAGAAACCACCAATGATTCATTGTCTGCAATTATTTTCAAGTCAAGTCTAATTTAGTCCGTATTCAATTCGACCGCTCTGCATACTGTATGTCGACTCAATAGGAAATTACCTTTAAATTGTGTGTAGCCGACAGAGCGCAATACTAATGGTTTGTTTACGTAACAGGTTAGGAGAATGAGGTTAAGGTTAGAAAAAGGGTTAGGCTAAAATGCAACAGTTTTCAATAACTGTTGTCCCCAGCGCCATCTAGCCACTAGCGTAAACAACCATTCAGTATCATAACACAGACTTTTAACTACATCACGCTCACTCCTGCCTCGTCAAATCATTCATTCTACCCATACAATACGCTCACTCCTGCCTCGTCAAATCATTCATTCTACCTATACAACACGCTCACTCCTGCCTCATCAAATCATTAATTCTACCTATACATCACGCTCACTCCTGCCTCGTCAAATCATTCATTCTACCTATACAACACGCTCACTCCTGCCTCATCAAATCATTCATTCTACCTATACATCACGCTCACTCCTGCCTCGTCAAATCATTCATTCTACCTGTACAACACGCTCACTCCTGCCTCATCAAATCATTCATTCTACCTATACAACACGCTCACTCCTGCCTCATCAAATCATTCATTCTACCTATACAACACGCTCTCTCCTGCCTCATCAAATCATTCATTCTACCTATACAACACGCTCACTCCTGCCTCAAATCATTAATTCTACCTATACAACACGCTCTCTCCTGCCTCATCAAATCATTCATTCTACTATACATCACGCTCTCTCCTGCCTCGTCAAATCATTCATTCTATATCTTCTCGTATAGATAGAATGAATGATTTGACATCACGCTCTCTCCTGCCTCATCAAATCATTCATTCTACTATACATCACGCTCTCTCCTGCCTCGTCAAATCATTCATTCTATATCTTCTCGTATAGATAGAATGAATGATTTGACATCACGCTCTCTAGTGCCTCATCAAATCATTCATTCTACCTGTACAACACGCTCACTCCTGCCTCGTCAAATCATTCATTCTACCTATACAACACGCTCACTCCTGCCTCATCAAATCATTCATTCTACCTATACAACACGCTCTCTCCTGCCTCATCAAATCATTCATTCTACCTATACAACACGCTCACTCCTGCCTCGTATAGGTAGAATGAATGATTTGACAACACGCTCTCTCCTGCCTCGTATAGGTAGAATGAATGATTTGACATCACGCTCTCTCCTGCCTCATCAAATCATTCATTCTACTATACATCACGCTCTCTCCTGCCTCGTCAAATCATTCATTCTATATCTTCTCGTATAGATAGAATGAATGATTTGACATCACGCTCTCTCCTGCCTCATCAAATCATTCATTCTACCTATACAACACGCTCACTCCTGCCTCGTATAGGTAGAATGAATGATTTGACAACACGCTCACTCCTGCCTCGTATAGGTAGAATGAATGATTTGACATCACGCTCTCTCCTGCCTCGTCAAATCATTCATTCTACCTATACAACACGCTCTCTCCTGCCTCGTCAAATCATTCATTCTACCTATACAACACGCTCTCTCCTGCCTCGTATAGGTAGAATGAATGATTTGACATCACGCTCTCTCCTGCCTCGTCAAATCATTCATTCTACCTATAAAACACACTCACTCCTGCCTCGTATAGGTAGAATGAATGATTTAACAACACGCTCACTCCTGCCTCATCAAATCATTAATTCTACCTATACATCACGCTCACTCCTGCCTCGTCAAATCATTAATTCTACCTATACATCACGCTCACTCCTGCCTCGTCAAATCATTAATTCTACCTATACATCACGCTCACTCCTGCCTCGTCAAATCATTAATTCTACCTATACAACACGCTCTCTCCTGCCTCATCAAATCATTCATTCTACCTATACAACACGCTCACTCCTGCCTCGTATAGGTAGAATGAATGATTTGACAACACGCTCTCTCCTGCCTCGTATAGGTAGAATGAATGATTTGACATCACGCTCTCTCCTGCCTCATCAAATCATTCATTCTACTATACATCACGCTCTCTCCTGCCTCGTCAAATCATTCATTCTATATCTTCTCGTATAGATAGAATGAATGATTTGACATCACGCTCTCTCCTGCCTCATCAAATCATTCATTCTACCTATACAACACGCTCACTCCTGCCTCGTATAGGTAGAATGAATGATTTGACAACACGCTCACTCCTGCCTCGTATAGGTAGAATGAATGATTTGACATCACGCTCTCTCCTGCCTCGTCAAATCATTCATTCTACCTATACAACACGCTCTCTCCTGCCTCGTCAAATCATTCATTCTACCTATACAACACGCTCTCTCCTGCCTCGTATAGGTAGAATGAATGATTTGACATCACGCTCTCTCCTGCCTCGTCAAATCATTCATTCTACCTATAAAACACACTCACTCCTGCCTCGTATAGGTAGAATGAATGATTTAACAACACGCTCACTCCTGCCTCATCAAATCATTAATTCTACCTATACATCACGCTCACTCCTGCCTCGTCAAATCATTAATTCTACCTATACATCACGCTCACTCCTGCCTCGTCAAATCATTAATTCTACCTATACATCACGCTCACTCCTGCCTCGTCAAATCATTAATTCTACCTATACATCACGCTCACTCCTGCCTCGTCAAATCATTCATTCTACCTATACATCATGCTCACTCCTGCCTCGTCAAATCATTCATTCTACCTATACATCACGCTCACTCCTGCCTCGTCAAATCATTCATTCTACCTATACAACACGCTCTCTCCTGCCTCGTCAAATCATTCATTCTACCTATACAACACGCTCTCTCCTGCCTCGTCAAATCATTCATTCTACCTATACAACACACTCACTCCTGCCTCGTATAGGTAGAATGAATGATTTGACATCACGCTCTCTCCTGCCCCGTCAAATCATTCATTCTACCTATACAACACGCTCACCCCTGCCTCGTCAAATCATTCATTCTACCTATACAACACGCTCACTCCTGCCTCGTATAGGTAGAATGAATGATTTGACAACACGCTCACTCCTGCCTCGTATAGGTAGAATGAATGATTTGACAACACGCTCTCTCCTGCCTCGTCAAATCATTCATTCTACCTATAAAACACGCTCACTCCTGCCTCGTATAGGTAGAATGAATGATTTGACAACACGCTCTCTCCTGCCTCGTCAAATCATTCATTCTACCTATAAAACACGCTCACTCCTGCCTCGTATAGGTAGAATGAATGATTTGACAACACGCTCTCTCCTGCCTCGTATAGGTAGAATGAATGATTTGACAACACGCTCTCTCCTGCCTCGTCAAATCATTCATTCTACCTATAAAACACGCTCACTCCTGCCTCGTATAGGTAGAATGAATGATTTGACAACACGCTCACTCCTGCCTCGTATAGGTAGAATGAATGATTTGACAACACGCTCTCTCCTGCCTCGTCAAATCATTCATTCTACCTATAAAACACGCTCACTCCTGCCTCGTATAGGTAGAATGAATGATTTGACAACACGCTCACTCCTGCCTCGTATAGGTAGAATGAATGATTTGACAACACGCTCTCTCCTGCCTCGTATAGGTAGAATGAATGATTTGACAACACGCTCACTCCTGCCTCGTATAGGTAGAATGAATGATTTGACAACACGCTCTCTCCTGCCTCGTCAAATCATTCATTCTACCTATAAAACACGCTCACTCCTGCCTCGTATAGGTAGAATGAATGATTTGACAACACGCTCCCTCCTGCCTCGTCAAATCATTCATTCTACCTATACAACACGCTCACTCCTGCCTCGTATAGGTAGAATGAATGATTTGACATCACGCTCTCTCCTGCCCCGTCAAATCATTCATTCTACCTATACAACACGCTCACTCCTGCCTCAAATCATTAATTCTACCTATACAACACGCTCTCTCCTGCCTCGTCAAATCATTCATTCTACTATACATCACGCTCTCTCCTGCCTCGTCAAATCATTCATTCTATATCTTCTCGTATAGATAGAATGAATGATTTGACATCACGCTCTCTCCTGCCTCATCAAATCATTCATTCTACTATACATCACGCTCTCTCCTGCCTCGTCAAATCATTCATTCTATATCTTCTCGTATAGATAGAATGAATGATTTGACATCACGCTCTCTAGTGCCTCATCAAATCATTCATTCTACCTGTACAACACGCTCACTCCTGCCTCGTCAAATCATTCATTCTACCTATACAACACGCTCACTCCTGCCTCATCAAATCATTCATTCTACCTATACAACACGCTCTCTCCTGCCTCATCAAATCATTCATTCTACCTATACAACAGGCTCACTCCTGCCTCGTATAGGTAGAATGAATGATTTGACAACACGCTCTCTCCTGCCTCGTATAGGTAGAATGAATGATTTGACATCACGCTCTCTCCTGCCTCATCAAATCATTCATTCTACTATACATCACGCTCTCTCCTGCCTCGTCAAATCATTCATTCTATATCTTCTCGTATAGATAGAATGAATGATTTGACATCACGCTCTCTCCTGCCTCATCAAATCATTCATTCTACCTATACAACACGCTCACTCCTGCCTCGTATAGGTAGAATGAATGATTTGACAACACGCTCACTCCTGCCTCGTATAGGTAGAATGAATGATTTGACATCACGCTCTCTCCTGCCTCGTCAAATCATTCATTCTACCTATACAACACGCTCTCTCCTGCCTCGTCAAATCATTCATTCTACCTATACAACACGCTCTCTCCTGCCTCGTATAGGTAGAATGAATGATTTGACATCACGCTCTCTCCTGCCTCGTCAAATCATTCATTCTACCTATAAAACACACTCACTCCTGCCTCGTATAGGTAGAATGAATGATTTAACAACACGCTCACTCCTGCCTCATCAAATCATTAATTCTACCTATACATCACGCTCACTCCTGCCTCGTCAAATCATTAATTCTACCTATACATCACGCTCACTCCTGCCTCGTCAAATCATTAATTCTACCTATACATCACGCTCACTCCTGCCTCGTCAAATCATTAATTCTACCTATACAACACGCTCTCTCCTGCCTCATCAAATCATTCATTCTACCTATACAACACGCTCACTCCTGCCTCATCAAATCATTCATTCTACCTATACAACACGCTCTCTCCTGCCTCATCAAATCATTCATTCTACCTATACAACAGGCTCACTCCTGCCTCGTATAGGTAGAATGAATGATTTGACAACACGCTCTCTCCTGCCTCGTATAGGTAGAATGAATGATTTGACATCACGCTCTCTCCTGCCTCATCAAATCATTCATTCTACTATACATCACGCTCTCTCCTGCCTCGTCAAATCATTCATTCTATATCTTCTCGTATAGATAGAATGAATGATTTGACATCACGCTCTCTCCTGCCTCATCAAATCATTCATTCTACCTATACAACACGCTCACTCCTGCCTCGTATAGGTAGAATGAATGATTTGACAACACGCTCACTCCTGCCTCGTATAGGTAGAATGAATGATTTGACATCACGCTCTCTCCTGCCTCGTCAAATCATTCATTCTACCTATACAACACGCTCTCTCCTGCCTCGTCAAATCATTCATTCTACCTATACAACACGCTCTCTCCTGCCTCGTATAGGTAGAATGAATGATTTGACATCACGCTCTCTCCTGCCTCGTCAAATCATTCATTCTACCTATAAAACACACTCACTCCTGCCTCGTATAGGTAGAATGAATGATTTAACAACACGCTCACTCCTGCCTCATCAAATCATTAATTCTACCTATACATCACGCTCACTCCTGCCTCGTCAAATCATTAATTCTACCTATACATCACGCTCACTCCTGCCTCGTCAAATCATTAATTCTACCTATACATCACGCTCACTCCTGCCTCGTCAAATCATTAATTCTACCTATACAACACGCTCTCTCCTGCCTCATCAAATCATTCATTCTACCTATACAACACGCTCACTCCTGCCTCGTATAGGTAGAATGAATGATTTGACAACACGCTCTCTCCTGCCTCGTATAGGTAGAATGAATGATTTGACATCACGCTCTCTCCTGCCTCATCAAATCATTCATTCTACTATACATCACGCTCTCTCCTGCCTCGTCAAATCATTCATTCTATATCTTCTCGTATAGATAGAATGAATGATTTGACATCACGCTCTCTCCTGCCTCATCAAATCATTCATTCTACCTATACAACACGCTCACTCCTGCCTCGTATAGGTAGAATGAATGATTTGACAACACGCTCACTCCTGCCTCGTATAGGTAGAATGAATGATTTGACATCACGCTCTCTCCTGCCTCGTCAAATCATTCATTCTACCTATACAACACGCTCTCTCCTGCCTCGTCAAATCATTCATTCTACCTATACAACACGCTCTCTCCTGCCTCGTATAGGTAGAATGAATGATTTGACATCACGCTCTCTCCTGCCTCGTCAAATCATTCATTCTACCTATAAAACACACTCACTCCTGCCTCGTATAGGTAGAATGAATGATTTAACAACACGCTCACTCCTGCCTCATCAAATCATTAATTCTACCTATACATCACGCTCACTCCTGCCTCGTCAAATCATTAATTCTACCTATACATCACGCTCACTCCTGCCTCGTCAAATCATTAATTCTACCTATACATCACGCTCACTCCTGCCTCGTCAAATCATTAATTCTACCTATACATCACGCTCACTCCTGCCTCATCAAATCATTCATTCTACCTATACATCATGCTCACTCCTGCCTCGTCAAATCATTCATTCTACCTATACATCACGCTCACTCCTGCCTCGTCAAATCATTCATTCTACCTATACAACACGCTCTCTCCTGCCTCGTCAAATCATTCATTCTACCTATACAACACGCTCTCTCCTGCCTCGTCAAATCATTCATTCTACCTATACAACACACTCACTCCTGCCTCGTATAGGTAGAATGAATGATTTGACATCACGCTCTCTCCTGCCCCGTCAAATCATTCATTCTACCTATACAACACGCTCACCCCTGCCTCGTCAAATCATTCATTCTACCTATACAACACGCTCACTCCTGCCTCGTATAGGTAGAATGAATGATTTGACATCACGCTCTCTCCTGCCCCGTCAAATCATTCATTCTACCTATACAACACGCTCTCTCCTGCCTCGTCAAATCATTCATTCTACCTATACAACACGCTCTCTCCTGCCTCGTCAAATCATTCATTCTACCTATACAACACGCTCACTCCTGCCTCGTATAGGTAGAATGAATGATTTGACATCACGCTCTCTCCTGCCCCGTCAAATCATTCATTCTACCTATACAACACGCTCACTCCTGCCTCGTCAAATCATTCATTCTACCTATACAACACGCTCACTCCTGCCTCATCAAATCATTCATTCTACCTATACAACACGCTCTCTCCTGCCTCGTCAAATCATTCATTCTACCTATACAACACGCTCTCTCCTGCCTCGTCAAATCATTCATTCTACCTATACAACACGCTCTCTCCTGCCTCGTATAGGTAGAATGAATGATTTGACAACACGCTCACTCCTGCCTCGTATAGGTAGAATGAATGATTTGACAACACGCTCTCTCCTGCCTCGTCAAATCATTCATTCTACCTATAAAACACGCTCACTCCTGCCTCGTATAGGTAGAATGAATGATTTGACAACACGCTCTCTCCTGCCTCGTCAAATCATTCATTCTACCTATAAAACACGCTCACTCCTGCCTCGTATAGGTAGAATGAATGATTTGACAACACGCTCTCTCCTGCCTCGTATAGGTAGAATGAATGATTTGACAACACGCTCTCTCCTGCCTCGTCAAATCATTCATTCTACCTATAAAACACGCTCACTCCTGCCTCGTATAGGTAGAATGAATGATTTGACAACACGCTCACTCCTGCCTCGTATAGGTAGAATGAATGATTTGACAACACGCTCTCTCCTGCCTCGTCAAATCATTCATTCTACCTATAAAACACGCTCACTCCTGCCTCGTATAGGTAGAATGAATGATTTGACAACACGCTCACTCCTGCCTCGTATAGGTAGAATGAATGATTTGACAACACGCTCTCTCCTGCCTCGTATAGGTAGAATGAATGATTTGACAACACGCTCACTCCTGCCTCGTATAGGTAGAATGAATGATTTGACAACACGCTCTCTCCTGCCTCGTCAAATCATTCATTCTACCTATAAAACACGCTCACTCCTGCCTCGTATAGGTAGAATGAATGATTTGACAACACGCTCCCTCCTGCCTCGTCAAATCATTCATTCTACCTATAAAACACGCTCTCTCCTGCCTCGTATAGGTAGAATGAATGATTTGACAACACGCTCTCTCCTGCCTCGTCAAATCATTCATTCTACCTATAAAACACGCTCTCTCCTGCCTCGTATAGGTAGAATGAATGATTTGACAACACGCTCTCTCCTGCCTCGTATAGGTAGAATGAATGATTTGACAACACGCTCACTCCTGCCTCGTATAGGTAGAATGAATGATTTGACAACACGCTCTCTCCTGCCTCGTATAGGTAGAATGAATGATTTGACAACACACTCACTCCTGCCTCGTATAGGTAGAATTAATGATTTGACAACACGCTCTCTCCTGCCTCGTCAAATCATTCATTCTACCTATAAAACACGCTCTCTCCCGCCTCGTATAGGTAGAATGAATGATTTGACAACACGCTCTCTCCTGCCTCGTATAGGTAGAATGAATGATTTGACAACACGCTCTCTCCTGCCTCGTATAGGTAGAATGAATGATTTGACAACACGCTCTCTCCTGCCTCGTCAAATCATTCATTCTACCTATAAAACACGCTCTCTCCCGCCTCGTATAGGTAGAATGAATGATTTGACAACACGCTCTCTCCTGCCTCGTATAGGTAGAATGAATGATTTGACAACACGCTCTCTCCTGCCTCGTATAGGTAGAATGAATGATTTGACAACACGCTCTCTCCTGCCTCGTCAAATCATTCATTCTACCTATAAAACACGCTCTCTCCCGCCTCGTATAGGTAGAATGAATGATTTGACAACACGCTCTCTCCTGCCTCGTATAGGTAGAATGAATGATTTGACAACACGCTCTCTCCTGCCTCGTATAGGTAGAATGAATGATTTGACAACACGCTCACTCCTGCCTCGTATAGGTAGAATGAATGATTTGACAACACGCTCTCTCCTGCCTCGTATAGGTAGAATGAATGATTTGACAACACGCTCTCTCCTGCCTCGTATAGGTAGAATGAATGATTTGACAACACGCTCTCTCCTGCCTCGTCAAATCATAACAAACAAAGCAGGACATGGAAGTTTTTTATTGTTTTCCTTACAGCAGTTAGCAATGCCTTTTTGAAAGCCCCCAAAATAAATACAAATATTAAATTAAATAATTAGATCACCGTGTTTTTATTCAACACAGCGACAGTAGCAACTCTGGTTGCTTCCTCTTCTCGTCTCCTTTTTCCTCAACTCCTCGACTTAATCTGCACTGATCTGGCGATGTCTTTCGTGTGTTCGCCTACACCTGTCCAGGTCTTTCGGGGTCAGTGTGAAATGGAGGATACAAGGAAAGGAGACGAGTATACAAGGAAATGAGGAGAGGAAGACGCTCTGAGAGTATGGGAGACGCGGCCGAGGAGAAGAAGTAGCAGACGACAGCTGACATGCGGAGAGGGAAAACACTGGGACAGCCTCCCAAATAGCACCCTATTCCCTTATAGAAGTGCACTACGTTTAACCAGGGCCCAGTATATAGGGAGCCATTTGGGACACAGGCTGGGACTGGGGATGCATTCATATTAAAAACAAATCCTCATGTAGACACATCAGATTCCAAATCCTCATGTAGACACATCAGATTCCAAATCCTCATGTAGACACAACAGATTCCAAATCCTCATGTAGACACAACAGATTCCAAATCCTCATGTAGACACAACAGATTCCAAATCCTCATGTAGACACAACAGATTCCAAATCCTCATGTAGACACAACAGATTCCAAATCCTCATGTAGACACAACAGATTCCAAATCCTCATGTAGACACAACAGATTCCAAATCCTCATGTAGACACAACAGATTCCAAATCCTCATGTAGACACAACAGATTCCAAATCCTCATGTAGACACAACAGATTCCAAATCCTCATGTAGACACAACAGATTCCAAATCCTCATGTAGACACAACAGATTCCAAATCCTCATGTAGACACAACAGATTCCAAATCCTCATGTAGACACAACAGATTCCAAATCCTCATGTAGACACAACAGATTCCAAATCCTCATGTAGACACAACAGATTCCAAATCCTCATGTAGACACAACAGATTCCAAATCCTCATGTAGACACAACAGATTCCAAAACGTTACTGTATTGTCGGTTGTTTAGAAAGAAGGAAAAAAAAAGAAGCTCCGTTTGTTTTTGTAAATATACAAAGAAAACGTGTTTGTCTTTTTATTATATAAAAAGAAACGCAACTCAGGTGACAAATATTTGTTGTTGTGAAGTCCCTGACTTATGAGAAAGCACTGGGTAACCACCACAACACATGATAACCTTTCTTCAGGACAATACAGTCCAATCAAAATTGTCCTCTGCCCAGCCCTCTTTCCTACCCCCCCCCCGACACACACACACACACACACACCTTCACATCCCACAGCTACACCCACGCACACATACATCAGTGCATTCATTTTGTCATCACTCCATCCACCTCTCCACCCCTCTATCATTTCCCTTTAGGGCTGCGGGGTTCCCATGTGCTCTGGCTGGCGGTAAGGAGGCCTGGGAGGGCCACATAGTCTTTCTGGAAACGGGAGTTGGGCGTTCTCTGTCTCTTCCTCTCTCCCTGGGTCGTGAAGAAGGCGTCCTGGAAACGCATGCTGGATGCCGTCGACTGGAGAGAAGGAGATGGAGGAGAGAAGGAGAGGGAGGAGAGAAGGAGAGGGAGGAGAGAAGGAGAGGGAGAAGAGAAGGAGAAGAGAAGGAGAAGAGAAGGAGAGAAAGGAGAGAAGGAGAGGGAGGAGAGAGGGAGGAGAGGGAGGAGAGGGAGAAGAGGAAGGAGAGAAGGAGAGGGAGGAGAGGGAGAAGAGGAAGGAGAAGAAGGAGAGGGAGGAGAGGGAGAAGAGGAAGGAGAGGGAGAAGAGGAAGGAGAAGAAGGAGAGGGAGAAGAGGAAGGAGAAGAAGAAGGAGAAGAAGGAGAGGAAGGAGAGGGAGGAGAGGAAGGAGAGGGAGGAGAGGGAGGAGAGAAGGAGGAGAGGGAGAAGAGGAAGGAGAGGGAGAAGAAGAAGGAGAGGGAGGAGAGGGAGAAGAGGAAGGAGAAGAAGGAGAGGGAGGAGAGAAGGAGAGGGAGGAGAGAGAGGAGAGGGAGGAGAGAGAGGAGAGAAGGAGAGGGAGGAGAGAGAGGAGAGGGAGGAGAGAGAGGAGAGAAGGAGAGGGAGGGAGGAGAGAGAAGAGAGAGAGGGAGGAGAGAAGGAGAGGGAGGAGAGAGAGGAGAGGGAGGAGAGAGAGGAGAGAAGGAGAGGGAGGGAGGAGAGAGAAGAGAGAGAGGGAGGAGAGAGAGGAGAGGGAGGAGAGAAGGAGAGGGAGGAGAGGGAGGAGAGAAGGAGAGAAGGAGAGGGAGAGAAGGAGATAAACATACAGGTACAAATGTGGTACATAGATCAGAGTCCATACAGTCAGTCTAGTCTAGTAGATACAGTCAGTCTAGTAGATACAGTCAGTCTAGTCTAGTAGATACAGTCAGTCTAGTATAGTAGATACAGTCAGTCTAGTATCGTAGATACAGTCAGTCTAGTATAGTAGATACAGTCAGTCTAGTATAGTAGATACAGTCAGTCTAGTATAGTAGATACAGTCAGTCTAGTACAGTAGTATAGTGAGTCTAGTATAGTAGATACAGTCAGTCTAGTATAGTAGATACAGTCAGTCTAGTATAGTAGATACAGTCAGTCTAGTATAGTATATACAGTCAGTCTAGTAGATAGTCAGTCTAGTATAGTATATACAGTCAGTCTAGTATAGTAGATACAGTCAGTCTAGTATAGTAGATACAGTCAGTCTAGTATAGTAGATACAGTCAGTCTAGTATAGTAGATACAGTCAGTCTAGTATAGTAGATACAGTCAGTCTAGTAGATACAGTCAGTCTAGTATAGTAGATACAGTCAGTCTAGTACAGTAGATACAGTCAGTCTAGTACAGTAGATACAGTCAGTCTAGTACAGTAGATACAGTCAGTCTAGTATAGTAGTATAGTAGATACAGTCAGTCTAGTATAGTAGATACAGTCAGTCTAGTATAGTAGTATAGTAGATACAGTCAGTCTAGTATAGTAGATACAGTCAGTCTATTACAGTAGTATAGTGAGTCTAGTATAGCATATAGATCAGAGTCCATACAGTCAGTCTAGTATAGTATATACAGTCAGTATAGTATATACAGTCAGTCTAGTATAGTATATACAGTCAGTCTAGTATAGTACATACAGTCAGTCTAGTATAGTACATACAGTCAGTCTAGTATAGTAGTATAGTAGGTAGAGTCAGTCTAGTATAGTATATACAGTCAGTCTAGTATAGTACATACAGTCAGTCTAGTATAGTAGTATAGTAGATACAGTCAGTCTAGTACAGTAGATACAGTCAGTCTAGTACAGTAGATACAGTCAGTCTAGTACAGTATATACAGTCAGTCTAGTATAGTATATACAGTCAGTCTAGTATAGTAGATACAGTCAGTATAGTAGATACAGTCAGTCTAGTATAGTAGATACAGTCAGTCTAGTATAGTAGATACAGTCAGTCTAATATAGTAGATACAGTCAGTCTAGTATAGTAGATACAGTCAGTCTAGTATAGTAGATACAGTCAGTCTAGTATAGTAGATAGTCAGTCTAGTATAGTAGATACAGTCAGTCTAGTATAGTAGATACAGTCAGTCTAGTATAGTAGATACAGTCAGTCTAGTACAGTAGTATAGTGAGTCTAGTATAGCACATAGATCAGAGTCCATACAGTCAGTCTAGTACAGTAGATACAGTCAGTCTAGTATAGTAGATACAGTCAGTCTAGTATAGTAGATACAGTCAGTCTAGTATAGTATATACAGTCAGTCTAGTATAGTAGATACAGTCAGTCTAGTATAGTATATACAGTCAGTCTAGTATAGTAGATACAGTCAGTCTAGTATAGTATATACAGTCAGTCTAGTACAGTAGTATAGTGAGTCTAGTATAGCACATAGATCAGAGTCCATACAGTCAGTCTAGTACAGTAGATACAGTCAGTCTAGTATAGTAGATACAGTCAGTCTAGTATAGTAGATAGTCAGTCTAGTATAGTAGATACAGTCAGTCTAGTACAGTAGATACAGTCAGTCTAGTATAGTAGTATAGTATATACAGTCAGTCTAGTATGGTGTCCTTTGACAGCTCTTTGGTCTTGGCCATAGTGGAGTTTGTAGTGTGACCGTTTGAGGTTGTGGACAGGTTTCTTTTATACTGATAACAGGTTCAAACAGGTGCCATTAATACAGGTAACGAGTGGAGGACAGAGGAGCCTCTTAAAGAAGAGGTTACAGGTCTGTGAGAGCCAGAAATCTTGCTTGTTTGTAGGTGACCAAATACTTATTTTCCACCATAATTTGCTAATAAATTCATAAAAAATCCTACCATGTGATTTTCTGGATTTTTTTTTCTTCTCATTTTGTCTGTCATAGTTGAAGTGTACCTATGATGAAAATTACAGGCCTCTCTCATATTTTTAAGTGGGAGAACTTGCACAATTGGTGGCTGACTAAATACTTTTTTGCCCCACTGTAGATCAGTCCATACAGTCAGTCAAGTATAGTAGTATAGATACGAGTCCATACAGTCAGTCTAGTATAGTATATACAGTCAGTCTAGTATAGTAGTATAGATCAGTATCCATACAGTCAGTCTAGTATAGTATATACAGTCAGTCTAGTATAGTATATACAGTCAGTCTAGTAGATACAGTCAGTCTAGTAGATACAGTCAGTCTAGTATAGTATATACAGTCAGTCTAGTAGATACAGTCAGTCTAGTATAGTAGTATAGATCAGAGTCTATACAGTCTAGTATAGTATATATCTATATCTATCCACATACTTTTGGTCATGTAGTGTATAATAGCATTATATCACACTATAAACAATACAGGACCACACAGGCCAGTAGATGTTTAGCGAGTACAATACTTACGAGTCGCCCTTTCACCTTTTTGGGAAGGTCTTCATCCAGAGTATAGACATCCTCTCGCTTAGCTACCACTTGGGAACCATCCTCAAACTCCACCTGGGAAACCACACACACACACACACACACACACACACATCAATTTATTCTGTGGATATTATATCATCCAGTTCAATTCAGTTTCTGTCCGTAAATGTGATACATTTCTACACACTCTTCCTCATGGTTAGATGGAATGTTTATTTAATATCTGACCACTACTTAATACTAATGTTAAGTTACTATCAACGCTATTAAACCTCCTGTCTATCCATCTACCTCTTAAAGTTATTCAATATAATTAAACCTCCATCTACCTATCAAAGTCATTAAATATGACGTGCTTCTACACCTGCATTGCTTGCTGTTTGGGGTTTTAGGCTGGGTTTCTGTACAGCACTTTGAGATATCAGCTGTTGTACGAAGGGCTATATAAATACATTTGATTTGATTTGATTAAACCTCCATCTACCAATTAAAGTTATTAAATATGATTAAACCTCCTGTCTATCCATCTACCAATTAAAGTTATTAAATATGATTAAACCTCCTGTCTATCCATCTACCTATCAAAGTTATTAAATATGATTAAACCTCCTGTCTATCCATCTACCTATCAAAGTTATTAAAAGGACAATTTACACATTATAAAACCTCCCATCTGGCTTCACTGAGCAGCACCTGCATCAGAGAGTGGTTTAGGCATACCTTAACCCACCTCTCTCTCCACCTTAACCCGCCTCTCTCTCCGCCTCAACCCGCCTCTCTCTCCGCCTCAACCCGACTCTCTCTCCGCCTCAACCCGCCTCTCTCTCCGCCTCAACCCGCCTCTCTCCGCCTCAACCCGCCTCTCTCCGCCTCAACCCGCCTCTCTCCGCCTCAACCCGCCTCTCTCCGCCTCAACCCGCCTCTCTCCGCCTCAACCCGCCTCTCGTCACCTCAACCCAACTCTCGTCACCTCAACCCAACTCTCGTCACCTCAACCCAACTCTCGTCACCTCAACCCAACTCTCGTCACCTCAACCCAACTCTCGTCACCTCAACCCAACTCTCGTCACCTCAACCCAACTCTCGTCACCTCAACCCAACTCTCGTCACCTCAACCCAACTCTCGTCACCTCAACCCAACTCTCGTCACCTCAACCCAACTCTCGTCACCTCAACCCAACTCTCGTCACCTTAAACCACCTCTCCCCACCTCTCTCTCCCCACCTCTCTCTCCCCACCTCTCTCTCCCCACCTCTCTCTCCCCACCTCTCTCTCCCCACCTCTCTCTCCCCACCTCTCTCTCCCCACCTTAACGTGTGGAGGAAGGTTTTTCCCCCTGTTAACACTTTTCTAAACCGTCGTCAGAGAGCAGCCCCCGTGCGTCAGAGGCAGTTGTGCAACATAACATGCGTTCCCACAGAGAGAGAACTAAACCAAACTGGAGACTTAAGTGGTTGTTTCTCCACCATCTTGACTTGGTGAATATTTCATCAAGTTTAAATAATGCAGATCATCGCCACCTCATTCTCCTCCATCATCTCTCACGCTCTCCCTCACCATCTCTCACGCTCTCCCTCACCATCTCTCCCCATCTGTTTTCTCAATCCTCTCCCTCTCTTTGCCAGTCTCTCTCTCTCTCTCTACATAGAACTTACAGACTGGTTAAAGTCACCGAGTTCAGGGGACTAAAGATGACAAAAGTTGAGTGAGTTCCGATTACTGCCCTGTGTCCTGTCTTGGTTCTGGTTCTGGTTCTGGTCTAACACCTGTATGTAATGGCTGCAGTGAGTTATAGCTGTTATAATAATGTCTGTGAGTATAACAGAACTGAAATGGCAGGCGAAAAAAAAAATCCCACTTCCTGGATGGCAGGTTATGTTTGTAGTTTTCCATTGACTGCCTATACAAAATTCCATTGACTTAGGACTCAAATTGCACTTCCTATGGCTTCCACTAGGTGTCAACAGTCTTTAGAAATTGTTTCAGGCTTGTATTCTGAAAAATGAGGGTAAGACCACTCTGAATGAGTGGACCCTGCCGTGTCCCAGAGGTTTTTCATGCACGCGACTGAGAGCCTTACTTGTTTTCCTTTTATATTGACGAAGCTTTTGTCCGGTTGAAATATTATTGATTATTATGACTAAAAACAACCTGAGGATTGATTATAAACATCGTTTGACATGTTTCTACGAACTTTACTGATACTTTTCGGAATTTTCGTTTGCCTTTTGTGACTGCCTTTGATCCTGTGGATTACTGAACAAAACGGAAGTTTTTGGATATAAAGAGGTACTTTATCGAATAAAACAAAATGTATTGAGTAAATGGGAATCTTGTGAGTGCGCAACCATATGAAGATCATCAAAGGTAAGTGATTCATTTTCTCTCTATTTCTGACTTGTGTAACTCTTCTACTTGGCTGGTAACTGTTTGTAATGACTTGTCTGATGGGCGCTGTTCTCAGATAATCGGATGGTTTGCTTTCGCCGTAAAGCCTTTTTGAAATCTGACACCGTGGTTGGATTAACGAGAAGTTCATCTTCAACCGATGTCTAAAATTTGTATCTTTTATTTATTTTTATAACGAGTATTTCTGTTTTTGAATTTGGCGCTCTGCAATTTCACTGGATGATGGCCAGGTGGGACGCTACCGTCCCACACCCCCTAGAGAGGTTAAGGAAAGAAATTCCACAAATTCACTTTTAACAAGGCACACCTGTTAATTGAAATGCATTCCGGGTGAGACTACCATGAAGCTGGTTGAGAGAACGCCATGAGTGTGCAAAGCTGTCGTCGAGGCAAAGGGTAACTACTTTGAAGAATCTCAAATAACATATTTTGATTTGTTTAACACTTTTTTGGTTACTACATGAATCCATATGTGTTATTTCATAGTTCTGATGTCTTCACTATTAATCTACAATGTAGAACATAGTCAAAATAAAGAACAACCCTTGAATGAGTAGGTGTCCAAACTTTTGACTGGTACTGTATGTGTGTGTCTCTCTGCTGTATGTGTGTGTGCGTGTCTGCGTCTCTGCTGTGTGTGTGTGTGTGTGTGTGTGCGTCTCTGCTGTGTGTGTGTGTGTGTGTGTGTGTGTGTGTGTGTGTGTGTGTGTGTGTGTGTGTGTGTGTGTGTGTGTGTGTGTGTGTATACCTGGTACATATGCGAGGTGTTGGATCCCTGGTATTTGGCTCCATAGAAGAGTCCATCAGGCCACTTCACCTGGACAGCCTCCCCTACTTCTGGAGGACCGAGACAGGCACAGTCCCGGCTCTGAGAGGACAGGAGAGAGGAGCTCAATGGGGTGTCCCTCCTCACCACTATGTCCTCTGGGTGGGGGGGGGGGGTTGTCCCTACTCACCACTCTGTCCTCTGGGTGGGGGGGTTGTCCCTACTCACCACTCTGTCCTCTGGGTGGGGGGGGGGGGGTTGTCCCTACTCACCACTCTGTCCTCTGGGTGGGGGGTGTTTGTCCCTACTCACCACTCTGTCCTCTGGGTGGGGGGGGGGGGGTTGTCCCTACTCACCACTCTGTCCTCTGGGTGGGGGGGGGGGGGGGGGGTTGTCCCTACTCACCACCATGTCCTCTGGGTGGGGGGGGGGGGGGTTGTCCCTACTCACCACCATGTCCTCTGGGTGGGGGGGAGGTTGTCCCTACTCACCACTATGTCCTCTGGGTGGGGGGGTTGTCCCTACTCACCACTATGTCCTCTGGGTGGGGGGGGGGGGGTTGTCCCTACTCACCACTCTGTCCTCTGGGTGGGGGGGGGGGTTGTCCCTACTCACCACTCTGTCCTCTGGGTGGGGGGGGGGGGGGTTGTCCCTACTCACCACTCTGTCCTCTGGGTGGGGGGGTTGTCCCTACTCACCACTCTGTCCTCTGGGTGGGGGGGGGGGGGGGGGGGTTGTCCCTACTCACCACTCTGTCCTCTGGGTGGGGGGGTTGTCCCTACTCACCACTCTGTCCTCTGGGTGGGGGGGGGGGGGTTGTCCCTACTCACCACTCTGTCCTCTGGGTGGGGGGGGGGGGGTTGTCCCTACTCACCACCATGTCCTCTGGGTGGGGGGGGGGGTTGTCCCTACTCACCACCATGTCCTCTGGGTGGGGGGGAGGTTGTCCCTACTCACCACTATGTCCTCTGGGTGGGGGGGTTGTCCCTACTCACCACTATGTCCTCTGGGTGGGGGGGGGGGGGGTTGTCCCTACTCACCACTCTGTCCTCTGGGTGGGGGGGGGGGTTGTCCCTACTCACCACTCTGTCCTCTGGGTGGGGGGGGGGTTGTCCCTACTCACCACTCTGTCCTCTGGGTGGGGGGGTTGTCCCTACTCACCACTCTGTCCTCTGGGTGGGGGGGTTGTCCCTACTCACCACTCTGTCCTCTGGGTGGGGGGGTTGTCCCTACTCACCACTCTGTCCTCTGGGTGGGGGGGTTGTCCCTACTCACCACTCTGTCCTCTGGGTGGGGGGGGGGTTGTCCCTACTCACCACCATGTCCTCTGGGTGGGGGGGGGGGGGGTTGTCCCTACTCACCACTCTGTCCTCTGGGTGGGGGGGGGGGGTTGTCCCTACTCACCACTCTGTCCTCTGGGTGGGGGGGGGGGGTTGTCCCTACTCACCACTCTGTCCTCTGGGTGGGGGGGTTGTCCCTACTCACCACTCTGTCCTCTGGGTGGGGGGGGGGGGGTTGTCCCTACTCACCACTCTGTCCTCTGGGTGGGGGGGTTGTCCCTACTCACCACTCTGTCCTCTGGGTGGGGGGGGGGTTGTCCCTACTCACCACCATGTCCTCTGGGTGGGGGGGGGGGGGGGGTTGTCCCTACTCACCACTCTGTCCTCTGGGTGGGGGGGGGGGTTTGTCCCTACTCACCACTCTGTCCTCTGGGTGGGGGTGTTTGTCCCTACTCACCACTCTGTCCTCTGGGTGGAGGGGGGGTTGTCCCTACTCACCACTCTGTCCTCTGGGTGGGGGGGGGGGTTGTCCCTACTCACCACTCTGTCCTCTGGGTGGGGGGGGTTGTCCCTACTCACCACTCTGTCCTCTGGGTGGGGGGGGTTGTCCCTACTCACCACTCTGTCCTCTGGGTGGGGGGGGGTTGTCCCTACTCACCACTCTGTCCTCTGGGTGGGGGGGTTGTCCCTACTCACCACCATGTCCTCTGGGTGGGGGGGGGGGGTTGTCCCTACTCACCACTCTGTCCTCTGGGTGGGGGGGGGGGGTTGTCCCTACTCACCACTCTGTCCTCTGGGTGGGGGGTGTTTGTCCCTACTCACCACTCTGTCCTCTGGGTGGAGGGGGGGGTTGTCCCTACTCACCACTCTGTCCTCTGGGTGGGGGGGGGGGGTTGTCCCTACTCACCACTCTGTCCTCTGGGTGGGGGGGGGTTGTCCCTACTCACCACTCTGTCCTCTGGGTGGGGGGGGGGGGTTGTCCCTACTCACCACTCTGTCCTCTGGGTGGGGGGGTTGTCCCTACTCACCACTCTGTCCTCTGGGTGGGGGGGGGGGTTGTCCCTACTCACCACCATGTCCTCTGGGTGGGGGGGGGGGGTTGTCCCTACTCACCACTCTGTCCTCTGGGTGGGGGGGGTTGTCCCTACTCACCACTCTGTCCTCTGGGTGGGGGGGGGGGGGGGGGGGGTTGTCCCTACTCACCACTCTGTCCTCTGGGTGGGGGGGGGGGGGTTATCCCTACTCACCACTCTGTCCTCTGGGTGGGGGGGGGGGTTGTCCCTACTCACCACCATGTCCTCTGGGTGGGGGGGGGGGTTGTCCCTACTCACCACCATGTCCTCTGGGTGGGGGGAGGTTGTCCCTACTCACCACTATGTCCTCTGGGTGGGGGGGTTGTCCCTACTCACCACTATGTCCTCTGGGTGGGGGGGGGGGGGGGGTTGTCCCTACTCACCACTCTGTCCTCTGGGTGGGGGGGGGGGTTGTCCCTACTCACCACTCTGTCCTCTGGGTGGGGGGGGGGGGGGGGGGTTGTCCCTACTCACCACTCTGTCCTCTGGGTGGGGGGGTTGTCCCTACTCACCACTCTGTCCTCTGGGTGGGGGGGGGGGGGGGGGGGGTTGTCCCTACTCACCACTCTGTCCTCTGGGTGGGGGGGTTGTCCCTACTCACCACTCTGTCCTCTGGGTGGGGGGTTGTCCCTACTCACCACTCTGTCCTCTGGGTGGGGGGGGGTTGTCCCTACTCACCACCATGTCCTCTGGGTGGGGGGGGGGGGGGGTTGTCCCTACTCACCACTCTGTCCTCTGGGTGGGGGGGGGGGGGGTTGTCCCTACTCACCACTCTGTCCTCTGGGTGGGGGGGGGGGGTTGTCCCTACTCACCACTCTGTCCTCTGGGTGGGGGGGGGGGGGTTGTCCCTACTCACCACTCTGTCCTCTGGGTGGGGGGGTTGTCCCTACTCACCACTCTGTCCTCTGGGTGGGGGGGTTGTCCCTACTCACCACTCTGTCCTCTGGGTGGGGGGGGGGGGGTTGTCCCTACTCACCACTCTGTCCTCTGGGTGGGGGGGTTGTCCCTACTCACCACTCTGTCCTCTGGGTGGGGGGGGGGTTGTCCCTACTCACCACCATGTCCTCTGGGTGGGGGGGGGGGGGTTGTCCCTACTCACCACTCTGTCCTCTGGGTGGGGGGGGGGTTTGTCCCTACTCACCACTCTGTCCTCTGGGTGGGGGGTGTTTGTCCCTACTCACCACTCTGTCCTCTGGGTGGAGGGGGGGGTTGACCCTACTCACCACTCTGTCCTCTGGGTGGGGGGGGGGTTGTCCCTACTCACCACTCTGTCCTCTGGGTGGGGGGGGTTGTCCCTACTCACCACTCTGTCCTCTGGGTGGGGGGGGTTGTCCCTACTCACCACTCTGTCCTCTGGGTGGGGGGGGGTTGTCCCTACTCACCACTCTGTCCTCTGGGTGGGGGGGTTGTCCCTACTCACCACCATGTCCTCTGGGTGGGGGGGGGGGGTTGTCCCTACTCACCACTCTGTCCTCTGGGTGGGGGGGGGGGTTGTCCCTACTCACCACTCTGTCCTCTGGGTGGGGGGTGTTTGTCCCTACTCACCACTCTGTCCTCTGGGTGGAGGGGGGGGTTGTCCCTACTCACCACTCTGTCCTCTGGGTGGGGGGGGGGGGTTGTCCCTACTCACCACTCTGTCCTCTGGGTGGGGGGGGTTGTCCCTACTCACCACTCTGTCCTCTGGGTGGGGGGGGGTTGTCCCTACTCACCACTCTGTCCTCTGGGTGGGGGGGGGGGTTGTCCCTACTCACCACTCTGTCCTCTGGGTGGGGGGGTTGTCCCTACTCACCACCATGTCCTCTGGGTGGGGGGGGGGGGGTTGTCCCTACTCACCACTATGTCCTCTGGGTGGGGGGGGGTTGTCCCTACTCACCACTATGTCCTCTGGGTGGGGGGGTTGTCCCTACTCACCACTATGTCCTCTGGGTGGGGGGGGTTGTCCCTACTCATCACTATGTCCTCTGGGTGGGGGGGTTGTCCCTACTCACCACTATGTCCTCTGGGTGGGGGGGGTTGTCCCTACTCACCACTCTGTCTTCTGGGTGGGGGGGGGTTGTCCCTACTCACCACTCTGTCCTCTGGGTGGGGGGTGTTTGTCCCTACTCACCACTCTGTCCTTTGGGTGGGGGGGGGGGGGGGTTGTCCCTACTCACTACTCTGTCCTCTGGGTGGGGGGGGTTGTCCCTACTCACCACCATGTCCTCTGGGTGGGGGGGGTTGTCCCTACTCACCACTATGTCCTCTGGGTGGGGGGGGGGGGGGTTGTCCCTACTCACCACTATGTCCTCTGGGTGGGGGGGCTTGTCCCTACTCACCACTCTGTCCTCTGGGTGGGGGGGGGGTTGTCCCTACTCACCACTATGTCCTCTGGGTGGGGGGGGTTGTCCCTACTCACCACTCTGTCCTCTGGGTGGGGGGGGTTGTCCCTGCTCATCACTCTGTCCTCTGGGTGGGGGGGGGGGGGGTTGTCCCTACTCACCACTATGTCCTCTGGGTGGGGGGGCTTGTCCCTACTCACCACTCTGTCCTCTGGGTGGGGGGGGGGGTTGTCCCTACTCACCACTATGTCCTCTGGGTGGGGGGGGTTGTCCCTACTCACCACTCTGTCCTCTGGGTGGGGGGGGTTGTCCCTGCTCATCACTCTGTCCTCTGGGTGGGGGGGGGGGGTTGTCCCTACTCACCACTCTGTCCTCTGGGTGGGGGGGTTGTCCCTACTCACCACTCTGTCCTCTGGGTGGGGGGGGGGGTTGTCCCTACTCAGTCCTCTGGGTGGGGGGGTTGTCCCTACTCACCACTCTGTCCTCTGGGTGGGGGGGGGTTGTCCCTACTCACCACCATGTCCTCTGGGTGGGGGGGGGGGTTGTCCCTACTCACCACTCTGTCCTCTGGGTGGGGGGGCGGGGTTGTCCCTACTCACCACTCTGTCCTCTGGGTGGGGGGTGTTTGTCCCTACTCACCACTCTGTCCTCTGGGTGGAGGGGGGGGTTGTCCCTACTCACCACTCTGTCCTCTGGGTGGGGGGGGGGTTGTCCCTACTCACCACTCTGTCCTCTGGGTGGGGGGGGGTTGTCCCTACTCACCACTCTGTCCTCTGGGTGGGGGGGGTTGTCCCTACTCACCACTCTGTCCTCTGGGTGGGGGGGGGTTGTCCCTACTCACCACTCTGTCCTCTGGGTGGGGGGGTTGTCCCTACTCACCACCATGTCCTCTGGGTGGGGGGGGGGGTTGTCCCTACTCACCACTCTGTCCTCTGGGTGGGGGGGGGGGGGGTTGTCCCTACTCACCACTCTGTCCTCTGGGTGGGGGGTGTTTGTCCCTACTCACCACTCTGTCCTCTGGGTGGAGGGAGGGGTTGTCCCTACTCACCACTCTGTCCTCTGGGTGGGGGGGGGGTTGTCCCTACTCACCACTCTGTCCTCTGGGTGGGGGGGTTGTCCCTACTCACCACTCTGTCCTCTGGGTGGGGGGGTTGTCCCTACTCACCACTCTGTCCTCTGGGTGGGGGGGGGTTGTCCCTACTCACCACTCTGTCCTCTGGGTGGGGGGGTTGTCCCTACTCACCACCATGTCCTCTGGGTGGGGGGGGGGGGTTGTCCCTACTCACCACTATGTCCTCTGGGTGGGGGGGGGGTTGTCCCTACTCACCACTATGTCCTCTGGGTGGGGGGGTTGTCCCTACTCACCACTATGTCCTCTGGGTGGGGGGGGTTGTCCCTACTCATCACTATGTCCTCTGGGTGGGGGGGTTGTCCCTACTCACCACTATGTCCTCTGGGTGGGGGGGGGGTTGTCCCTACTCACCACTCTGTCTTCTGGGTGGGGGGGGGTTGTCCCTACTCACCACTCTGTCCTCTGGGTGGGGGGTGTTTGTCCCTACTCACCACTCTGTCCTCTGGGTGGGGGGGGGGGGTTGTCCCTACTCACTACTCTGTCCTCTGGGTGGGGGGGGTTGTCCCTACTCACCACTCTGTCCTCTGGGTGGAGGGGGGGTTGTCCCTACTCACCACTCTGTCCTCTGGGTGGGGGGGGGGTTGTCCCTACTCACCAATCTGTCCTCTGGGTGGGGGGGGGTTGTCCCTACTCACCACTCTGTCCTCTGGGTGGGGGGGGGTTGTCCCTACTCACCACTCTGTCCTCTGGGTGGGGGGGGGTTGTCCCTACTCACCACTCTGTCCTCTGGGTGGGGGGGTTGTCCCTACTCACCACCATGTCCTCTGGGTGGGGGGGGGGGTTGTCCCTACTCACCACTCTGTCCTCTGGGTGGGGGGGGGGGGGGGTTGTCCCTACTCACCACTCTGTCCTCTGGGTGGGGGGTGTTTGTCCCTACTCACCACTCTGTCCTCTGGGTGGAGGGAGGGGTTGTCCCTACTCACCACTCTGTCCTCTGGGTGGGGGGGGGTTGTCCCTACTCACCACTCTGTCCTCTGGGTGGGGGGGGTTGTCCCTACTCACCACTCTGTCCTCTGGGTGGGGGGGTTGTCCCTACTCACCACTCTGTCCTCTGGGTGGGGGGGGTTGTCCCTACTCACCACTCTGTCCTCTGGGTGGGGGGGTTGTCCCTACTCACCACCATGTCCTCTGGGTGGGGGGGGGGGGTTGTCCCTACTCACCACTATGTCCTCTGGGTGGGGGGGGGGTTGTCCCTACTCACCACTATGTCCTCTGGGTGGGGGGGTTGTCCCTACTCACCACTATGTCCTCTGGGTGGGGGGGGGTTGTCCCTACTCATCACTATGTCCTCTGGGTGGGGGGGTTGTCCCTACTCACCACTATGTCCTCTGGGTGGGGGGGGGGTTGTCCCTACTCACCACTCTGTCTTCTGGGTGGGGGGGGGTTGTCCCTACTCACCACTCTGTCCTCTGGGTGGGGGGGGGGTTGTCCCTACTCACCACTATGTCCTCTGGGTGGGGGGGTTGTCCCTACTCACCACTATGTCCTCTGGGTGGGGGGGGTTGTCCCTACTCACTACTCTGTCCTCTGGGTGGGGGGGGTTGTCCCTACTCACCACTATGTCCTCTGGGTGGGGGGGGGGGGGGTTGTCCCTACTCACCACTATGTCCTCTGGGTGGGGGGGCTTGTCCCTACTCACCACTCTGTCCTCTGGGTGGGGGGGGGGTTGTCCCTACTCACCACTATGTCCTCTGGGTGGGGGGGGG
Source organism: Oncorhynchus kisutch (assembly GCF_002021735.2). Taxonomy (NCBI): domain Eukaryota; kingdom Metazoa; phylum Chordata; class Actinopteri; order Salmoniformes; family Salmonidae; genus Oncorhynchus; species Oncorhynchus kisutch. Next base: position 48,725 of record NW_022262824.1, read on the forward strand.
GGTTGTCCCTACTCACCACTCTGTCCTCTGGGTGGGGGGGGTTGTCCCTGCTCATCACTCTGTCCTCTGGGTGGGGGGGGGGGTTGTCCCTACTCACCACTATGTCCTCTGGGTGGGGGGGTTGTCCCTACTCACCACTATGTCCTCTGGGTGGGGGGGTTGTCCCTACTCACCACTATGTCCTCTGGGTGGGGGGGTTGTCCCTACTCAACACTATGTCCTCTGGGTGGGGGGGGTTGTCCCTACTCACCACTATGTCCTCTGGGTGTGTGTGTGTGTGTGTGTGTGTGTCTATCCCTCCTCACCACTATGTCCTCTGGGTGTGTGTGTGTGTGTGTCCTTCCTCACCACTATGTCCTCTGGGTGTGTGTGTGTGTGTCCTTCCTCACCACTATGTCCTCTGTGTGTGTGTGTGTGTGTGTGTCCGTCCTTCCTCACCACTATGTCCTCTGGGTGTGTGTGTGTGTGTGTGTGTGTGTGTGTGTGTGTGTGTGTGTGTGTGTGTGTGTGTGTGTGTGTCTATCCCTCCTCACCACTATGTCCTCTGGGTAGGTGTCGTTGCTGAAGGATCCGTCATCAAACATGACCTCATAGAAGGTCTGGGAGGTCACCTGGGTGACCTTTGAACTGTAGTACCGCAGGTTCTTGTGTTTGGAGATGACGGTCTGACCCAGGACGATGTCCTTCTGAAACGCTGCACGCTGCTGAGAGAGAGAGAGATGGAAGGAAAGAGAGATATCACCGTCTGGCTGAGGATAAAAGACCAGAGTGTGTCACTAGCAGAAAGTTATATTGGTAACCAAGCCTCAAAGCTCCATGGTAACCAAGCCTCAAAGCTCCATGGTAACCAAGCCTCAACGCTCCATGGTAACCAAGCCTCAAAGCTCCATGGTAACCAAGCCTCAAAGCTCCATGGTAACCAAGCCTCAAAGCTCCATGGTAACCAAGCCTCAAAGCTCCATGGTAACCAAGCCTCAAAGCTCCATGGTAACCAAGCCTCAAAGCTCCATGGTAACCAAGCCTCAAAGCTCCATGGTAACCAAGCCTCAAAGCTGGCATTGGGAAAAGACAAATAAAGTGAGTTGGTTAAGATCATGGAACTGTTCAGCGGGGCTGAGATGGACCGTGGTGTAGGTGTGCTCGGTGTGTGTGTCTGCTTGGTGTGTGTGTGTATGTCTACTTGGTGTGTGTGTGTGTGTCTACTTGGTGTGTGTGTGTGTGTGTGTCTGTGTGTGTGTGTCTACTTGGTGTGTGTGTCGGTCTATGCTTCCGTGTGTGTGCGTGTGTGTGTCTACTTGGTGTGTGTGTTGTGTGTGTGTGTGTGTCTACTTGGTGTGTGTGTGTGTGTCTACTTGGTGTGTGTGTGTGTGTGTCTACTTGGTGTGTGTGTGTGTGTGTCTACTTGGTGTGTGTGTGTGTGTGTCTACTTGGTGTGTGTGTGTGTGTGTCTACTTGGTGTGTGTGTGTGTGTGTCTACTTGGTGTGTGTGTGTGTGTGTGTGTCTACTTGGTGTGTGTGTGTGTGTGTGTCTACTTGGTGTGTGTGTGTGTGTGTGTCTACTTGGTGTGTGTGTGTGTGTCTACTTGGTGTGTGTGTGTGTGTGTGTCTACTTGGTGTGTGTGTCGGTCTATGCTTCCGTGTGTGTGTGCGTGTGTGTCTACTTGGTGTGTGTGTGTGTGTGTGTGTTACCTACTGTGGTGGGAGGGACCGAAGCCGAGCCGCTCTGAGTACTCACAGCAGACGAGCTCCGTGATTGGTGCCTGTGGCAGGTGATTGACACCACGTAAGGCCACTCGTCCGGCTCCATGGTGACCCCGGCGGCGTGGGCACAGGTAACGTGGAAGGAGGTGGGGCATCGACCGCACGAACACTGGATACATGCCCCTCCCCCACCCTGGCCACGCCTCACACACCGCTTACGGCAGTAGATACACTTCTACACACACAGAGACAGAGAGAGAATCAACTCAACTCTTCTACAGAGAATCAACTCCACTGACTGAAATCAACTCTTCTACAGAGAATCAACTCAACTGACTGAATCAACTCTTCTACAGAGAATCAACTCAACTGGCTGAATCAACTCTTCTACAGAGAATCAACTCAACTGGTTGAATCAACTCTTCTACAGAGAATCAACTCAACTGACTGAATCAACTCTTCTACAGAGAATCAACTCAACTGACTGAATCAACTCTTCTACAGAGAATCAACTCAACTGACTGAATCAACTCTTCTACAGAGAATCAACTCAACTGGCTGAATCAACTCTTCTACAGAGAATCAACTCAACTGGTTGAATCAACTCTTCTACAGAGAATCAACTCAACTGGTTGAATCAACTCTTCTACAGAGAATCAACTCAACTGACTGAATCAACTCTTCTACAGAGAATCAACTCAACTGACTGAATCAACTCTTCTACAGAGAATCAACTCAACTGACTGAATCAACTCTTCTACAGAGAATCAACTCAACTGGCTGAATCAACTCTTCTACAGAGAATCAACTCAACTGGTTGAATCAACTCTTCTACAGAGAATCAACTCAACTGACTGAATCAACTCTTCTACAGAGAATCAACTCAACTGACTGAATCAACTCTTCTACAGAGAATCAACTCAACTGAATCAACTCTTCTACAGAGAATCAACTCAACTGGCTGAATCAACTCTTCTACAGAGAATCAACTCAACTGGTTGAATCAACTCTTCTACAGAGAATCAACTCAACTGACTGAATCAACTCTTCTACAGAGAATCAACTCAACTGACTGAATCAACTATTCTACAGAGAATCAACTCAACTGACTGAATCAACTCTTCTACAGAGAATCAACTCTACTGACTGAATCAACTCCACTGACTGAATCAACTCTTCTACAGAGAATCAACTCCACTGACTGAAATCAACTCTTCTACAGAGAATCAACTCAACTGACTGAAATCAACTCTTCTACAGAGAATCAACTCAACTGACTGAAATCAACTCTTCTACAGAGAATCAACTCAACTGACTGAAATCAACTCAACTGACTGAAATCAACTCTTCTACAGAGAATCAACTCAACTGACTGAAATCAACTCTTCTACAGAGCATCAACTCCACTGACTGAAATCAACTCTTCTACAGAGAATCAACTCAACTGAATTCACTAAGCTAATGCATATAAACTAAGCATCTCTGTACAGCAGGAGATATGACCACCCTCCATGACAGATGTAACCCTATAGTTAGTTAACATAGTAGACTAAACATCTCTGTACAGCAGGAGATATGACCACCCTCCATGACAGATGTAACCCTATAGTTAGTTAACATAGAAGACCACCCTCCATGACAGATGTAACCCTATAGTTAGTTAACATAGTAGACCACCCTCCATGACAGATGTAACCCTATAGTTAGTTAACATAGTAGACCACCCTCCATGACAGATGTAACCCTATAGTTAGTTAACATAGAAGACCACCCTCCATGACAGATGTAACCCTATAGTTAGTTAACATAGTAGACCACCCTCCATGACAGATGTAACCCTATAGTTAGTTAACATAGAAGACCACCCTCCATGACAGATGTAACCCTATAGTTAGTTAACATAGTAGACCACCCTCCATGACAGATGTAACCCTATAGTTAGTTAACATAGTAGACCACCCTCCATGACAGATGTAACCCTATAGTTAGTTAACATAGAAGACCACCCTCCATGACAGATGTAACCCTATAGTTAGTTAACATAGAAGACCACCCTCCATGACAGATGTAACCCTATAGTTAGTTAACATAGAAGACCACCCTCCATGACAGATGTAACCCTATAGTTAGTTAACATAGAAGACCACCCTCCATGACAGATGTAACCCTATAGTTAGTTAACATAGAAGACCACCCTCCATGACAGATGTAACCCTATAGTTAGTTAACATAGAAGACCACCCTCCATGACAGATGTAACCCTATAGTTAGTTAACATAGAAGACCACCCTCCATGACAGATGTAACCCTATAGTTAGTTAACATAGAAGACCACCCTCCATGACAGATGTAACCCTATAGTTAGTTAACATAGAAGACCACCCTCCATGACAGATGTAACCCTATAGTTAGTTAACATAGAAGACCACCCTCCATGACAGATGTAACCCTATAGTTAGTTAACATAGAAGACCACCCTCCATGACAGATGTAACCCTATAGTTAGTTAACATAGAAGACCACCCTCCATGACAGATGTAACCCTATAGTTAGTTAACATAGAAGACCACCCTCCATGACAGATGTAACCCTATAGTTAGTTAACATAGTAGACCACCCTCCATGACAGATGTAACCCTATAGTTAGTTAACATAGTAGACTAAACATCTCTGTACAGCAGGAGATATGACCACCCTCCATGACAGATGTAACCCTATAGTTAGTTAACATAGAAGACCACCCTCCATGACAGATGTAACCCTATAGTTAGTTAACATAGAAGACCACCCTCCATGACAGATGTAACCCTATAGTTAGTTAACATAGAAGACTAAACATCTCTGTACAGCAGGAGATATGACCACCCTCCATGACAGATGTAACCCTATAGTTAGTTAACATAGAAGACTAAACATCTCTGTACAGCAGGAGATATGACCACCCTCCATGACAGATGTAACCCTATAGTTAGTTAACATAGTAGACTAAACATCTCTGTACAGCAGGAGATATGACCACCCTCCATGACAGATTAAACCCTATAGTTAGTTAACATAGTAGACTAAACATCTCTGTACAGCAGGAGATATGACCACCCTCCATGACAGATTTAACCCTATAGTTAGTTAACATAGTAGACTAAGCATCTCTGTACAGCAGGAGATATGACCACCCTCCATGACAGATGTAACCCTATAGTTAGTTAACATAGTAGACTAAACATCTCTGTACAGCAGGAGATATGACCACCCTCCATGACAGATTAAACCCTATAGTTAGTTAACATAGTAGACTAAACATCTCTGTACAGCAGGAGATATGACCACCCTCCATGACAGATTTAACCCTATAGTTAGTTAACATAGTAGACTAAACATCTCTGTACAGCAGGAGATATGACCACCCTCCATGACAGATGTAACCCTATAGTTAGTTAACATAGAAGACTAAACATCTCTGTACAGCAGGAGATATGACCACCCTCCATGACAGATTTAACCCTATAGTTAGTTAACATAGTAGACTAAACATCTCTGTACAGCAGGAGATATGACCACCCTCCATGACAGATGTAACCCTATAGTTAGTTAACATAGAAGACTAAACATCTCTGTACAGCAGGAGATATGACCACCCTCCATGACAGATTTAACCCTATAGTTAGTTAACATAGAAGACTAAACATCTCTGTACAGCAGGAGATATGACCACCCTCCATGACAGATTTAACCCTATAGTTAGTTAACATAGTAGACTAAACATCTCTGTACAGCAGGAGATATGACCACCCTCCATGACAGATGTAACCCTATAGTTAGTTAACATAGAAGACTAAACATCTCTGTACAGCAGGAGATATGACCACCCTCCATGACAGATTTAACCCTATAGTTAGTTAACATAGTAGACTAAACATCTCTGTACAGCAGGAGATATGACCACCCTCCATGACAGATGTAACCCTATAGTTAGTTAACATAGAAGACTAAACATCTCTGTACAGCAGGAGATATGACCACCCTCCATGACAGATTTAACCCTATAGTTAGTTAACATAGAAGACTAAACATCTCTGTACAGCAGGAGATATGACCACCCTCCATGACAGATTTAACCCTATAGTTAGTTAACATAGAAGACTAAACATCTCTGTACAGCAGGAGATATGACCACCCTCCATGACAGATTTAACCCTATAGTTAGTTAACATAGAAGACTAAACATCTCTGTACAGCAGGAGATATGACCACCCTCCATGACAGATTTAACCCTATAGTTAGTTAACATAGAAGACTAAACATCTCTGTACAGCAGGAGATATGACCACCCTCCATGACAGATTTAACCCTATAGTTAGTTAACATAGAAGACTAAACATCTCTGTACAGCAGGAGATATGACCACCCTCCATGACAGATTTAACCCTACAGTTAGTTAACATAGAAGACTAAACATCTCTGTACAGCAGGAGATATGACCACCCTCCATGACAGATGTAACCCTATAGTTAGTTAACATAGAAGACTAAACATCTCTGTACAGCAGGAGATATGACCACCCTCCATGACAGATTTAACCCTATAGTTAGTTAACATAGTAGACTAAACATCTCTGTACAGCAGGAGATATGACCACCCTCCATGACAGATGTAACCCTATAGTTAGTTAACATAGAAGACTAAACATCTCTGTACAGCAGGAGATATGACCACCCTCCATGACAGATTTAACCCTATAGTTAGTTAACATAGAAGACTAAACATCTCTGTACAGCAGGAGATATGACCACCCTCCATGACAGATTTAACCCTATAGTTAGTTAACATAGAAGACTAAACATCTCTGTACAGCAGGAGATATGACCACCCTCCATGACAGATTTAACCCTATAGTTAGTTAACATAGAAGACTAAACATCTCTGTACAGCAGGAGATATGACCACCCTCCATGACAGATTTAACCCTATAGTTAGTTAACATAGAAGACTAAACATCTCTGTACAGCAGGAGATATGACCACCCTCCATGACAGATTTAACCCTATAGTTAGTTAACATAGAAGACTAAACATCTCTGTACAGCAGGAGATATGACCACCCTCCATGACAGATTTAACCCTATAGTTAGTTAACATAGAAGACTAAACATCTCTGTACAGCAGGAGATATGACCACCCTCCATGACAGATTTAACCCTATAGTTAGTTAACATAGAAGACTAAACATCTCTGTACAGCAGGAGATATGACCACCCTCCATGACAGATTTAACCCTATAGTTAGTTACCATAGAAGACTAAATATCAGATTAAACCCTATAGTTAGTTAACATAGAAGACCACCCTCCATGACAGATGTAACCCTATAGTTAGTTAACATAGAAGACTAAATATCAGATTAAACCCTATAGTTAGTTAACATAGTAGACTAAATATCATCAGATTAAACCCTATAGTTAGTTAACATAGAAGACTAAATATCAGATTAAACCCTATAGTTAGTTAACATAGTAGACTAAATATCAGATTAAACCCTATAGTTAGTTAACATAGTAGACTAAATATCATCAGATTAAACCCTATAGTTAGTTAACATAGAAGACTAAATATCAGATTAAACCCTATAGTTAGTTAACATAGTAGACTAAATATCAGATTAAACCCTATAGTTAGTTAACATAGTAGACTAAATATCATCAGATTAAACCCTATAGTTAGTTAACATAGTAGACTAAATATCAGATGTAACCCTATAGTTAGTTAACATAGTAGACTAAATATCATCAGATTAAACCCTATAGTTAGTTAACATAGAAGACTAAATATCAGATTAAACCCTATAGTTAGTTAACATAGTAGACTAAATATCATCAGATTAAACCCTATAGTTAGTTAACATAGTAGACTAAATATCATCAGATTAAACCCTATAGTTAGTTAACATAGAAGACTAAATATCAGATGTAACCCTATAGTTAGTTAACATAGAAGACTAAATATCAGATGTAACCCTATAGTTAGTTAACATAGTAGACTAAATATCATCAGATTAAACCCTATAGTTAGTTAACATAGAAGACTAAATATCATCAGATTAAACCCTATAGTTAGTTAACATAGTAGACTAAATATCAGATGTAACCCTATAGTTAGTTAACATAGAAGACTAAATATCAGATTAAACCCTATAGTTAGTTAACATAGTAGACTAAATATCATCAGATTAAACCCTATAGTTAGTTAACATAGAAGACTAAATATCATCAGATTAAACCCTATAGTTAGTTAACATAGAAGACTAAATATCAGATGTAACCCTATAGTTAGTTAACATAGTAGACTAAATATCATCAGATTAAACCCTATAGTTAGTTAACATAGAAGACTAAATATCATCAGATTAAACCCTATAGTTAGTTAACATAGAAGACTAAATATCATCAGATTAAACCCTATAGTTAGTTAACATAGTAGACTAAATATCATCAGATTAAACCCTATAGTTAGTTAACATAGAAGACTAAATATCATCAGATTAAACCCTATAGTTAGTTAACATAGTAGACAAGGCAGTTAACCCACTGTTCTCCGATGATGTGGATGTCAATTAAGGCAGCCCCCCCCAATCACCTCTCCGATTCAGAGGGGTTGGGTTAAATGGGGAAGACACGTTTCAGTTGGACAACTGACTAGGTAGCCCCCCCCCCCCCATCACCTCTCCGATTCAGAGGGGTTGGGTATCTCCCTCCCTTCCCCTTACATCTGCAGTGTTTCCCCTACGTTCATTCAGCAGCAACGAACCGCCCCTCCAAAAAACAAAATTCTGGATGGTAAAACGTTTTCAGTGTAAATTTAAAAACGGCTTAATCCCTGATCTAAAGTACGACCAAAAGATCCTGGACCAAAAGATCCTGGAGCAAAAGATCCTGGACCAAAAGATCCTGGACCCATAAGATCCTGGACCAAAAGATCCTGGACCAAAAGATCCTGGACCAAAAGATCCTGGACCAAAGATCCTGGACCAAAAGATCCTGGACCAAAAGATCCTGGACCAAAGATCCTGGACCAAAAGATCCTGGACCAAAAGATCCTGGAGCAAAAGATCCTGGACCAAAAGATCCTGGACCAAAAGATCCTGGACCAAAAGATCCTGGAGCAAAAGATCCTGGAGCAAAAGATCCTGGAGCCATAAGATCCTGGACCAAAAGATCCTGGACCAAAAGATCCTGGACCAAAAGATCCTGGACCAAAAGATCCTGGACCAAAAGATCCTGGACCAAAAGATCCTCTTTCAGAACGAACAACCTCCATAATAAATTAAAACTAGACCGTCTGAAGATTCTAACATTCCCCAAAATGTCACCACCCTTCATGTAGTTATGTTTGAGTAACTCATAACATAAATTATGGCAAAAGGAGTCAAATTTGCAGGAAACTGGCATCAACAAGACACCGTCTGCCAAGAGGAAGGCCTCGAAAATGTTCGGCGCCAATCGCCACTACCACCCAGGAGGAAGTAGAGATTATTGGGACGTGTGTAACCCACTTTCTCCTCTCCTCTCCTCTCCCCTCCTCCTCCTCCTCCTCCCTCTCCTCTCCTCTCCTCTCCTCTCCTCTCCTCTCCTCTCTCCTCTCCTCTCCTCTCCTCTCCTCTCCTCTCCTCTCCTCTCCTCTCCTCTCCTCTCTGCCCTCTCCTCTCTGCCCTCTCCTCTCCCCCTCCTCCTCCCCTCTCCCCCTCCTCCTCCCCTCTCCCCCTCCTCCTCCCCTCTCCCCCTCCTCCTCCCCTCTCCCCCTCCTCCTCCCCTCTCCCCCTCCTCCCCTCTCCTGAGTGTATTTGGGCCCAGCTTGCAGGCTGTGTGGAGCCTTGCCTAAACAACCTCCACACAGTGAATTATACATGTGTTGCTGCACTGCTGTGAGGACAACGGGTTTATCTGTGTGTGTGTGTGTGTCTAAATTATGAATGTGTAGGGTTGCGGGGGGGGGGGGGGGGGGTCCAATGTCAGCAAACTGAAAGAAAGAATGAATGAACGACTGCAGGGAGAGAGAGGTGTGTCAGCGCCACCCTCAGTCTCTCCCTACTCATCATACACACACACACACACACACACACACACACACAGACACATGCACACACACACAGACGCAGACACACAGGCGTAGACACACACAGACGTAGACACACACAGACGTAGACACACACAGACGTAGACACACACAGACGTAGACACACACAGACGTAGACACACACAGACGTAGACACACACAGACACACACAGACGCAGGCACACCCATTCTCTCTCACACAGGAGCTCATTATCCACTGTTGATTGGGGCACATGGTTTAATTACCACTGAACACTTAATTAGAACTACACACACAGAGGACCTGGGAACTCCTCTGTGTGTGTGTGTGTGTGTGTGTGTGTTCTCTCACCAGTTTGTATCTCTGCATGGGTATCCTGCTGATATCAATGGGACTCCTCCTGACTTCATCCCTGAACCAGACCTCTGACAGAGCTACTGCACACATCACGTGGGCCCACCTACACACACACAAAAACACACACTTTCATTATTTTATCCCAAAATCACAATACAGTCCAGAAGGATGGAAACTTCAAAAAGACCACAGACAGAAAAAAATTGTAAAGTGTAAAAAACAAAACAATCAGTCCTTTACCGTAATAACGACAAAGACAGTCAGTCCTTTACCGTAATAACGACAAAGACAGTCGTTTACAGACTGCCAGAACGTTCCATATCCACTACAATACAGACTGCCAGAACGTTCCAACGACACAAAGACAGTCAGACAAAGACAGTCAGACCTTTACCGTATTAACGCCACAAAGACAGACCTTTACCGTAATAACGACAGACAGACCTTTACCGTAATAACGACACAAAGACAGTCAGACCTTTACCGTATTAACGGCACAAAGACAGACCTTTACCGTAATAACGACACAAAGACAGTCAGACCTTTACCGTATTAACGACACAAAGACAGTCAGACCTTTACCGTATTAACGACACAAAGACAGTCAGACCTTTACCGTAATAACGACACAAAGAGTCAGACCTTTACCGTAATAACGACACAAAGAGTCAGATCTTTACCGTATTAATGACACAAAGACAGTCAGACCTTTACCGTAATAACGACACAAAGACAGTCAGACCTTTACCGTAATAACGACACAAAGACAGACCTTTACCGTAATAACGACACAAAGACAGACCTTTACCGTAATAACGACACAAAGACAGACCTTTACCGTAATAACGACACAAAGACAGACCTTTACCGTAATAACGACACAAAGACAGACCTTTACTGTAATAACGACACAAAGAGTCAGACCTTTACCGTAATAACGACACAAAGAGTCAGACCTTTACCGTATTAATGACACAAAGACAGTCAGACCTTTACCGTAATAACGACACAAAGACAGTCAGACCTTTACCGTAATAACGACACAAAGACAGACCTTTACCGTAATAACGACACAAAGAGTCAGACCTTTACCGTATTAATGACACAAAGACAGTCAGACCTTTACCGTATTAA
>NW_022262824.1:67500-129531 GCF_002021735.2 Oncorhynchus kisutch
CGTTTGGGGTAGTCATTCTAGATCGTTTGGGGTAGTCATTCTAGATCGTTTGGGGTAGTCAATCTAGATCGTTTGGGGTAGTCATTCTAGATCGTTTGGGGTAGTCATTCTAGATCGTTTGGGGTAGTCATTCTAGATCGTTTGGGGTAGTCAATCTAGATCGTTTGGGGTAGTCATTCAAGATCGTTTGGGGTAGTCAATCTAGATCGTTCGGGGTAGTCAATCTAGATCGTTCGGGGTAGTCATTCTAGATCGTTTGGGTAGTCATTCTAGATCGTTTGGGGTAGTCATTCTAGATCGTTTGGGGTAGTCATTCTAGATCGTTTGGGTAGTCATTCTAGATCGTTTGGGGTAGTCATTCTAGATCGTTTGGGGTAGTCATTCTAGATCGTTTGGGGTAGTCATTCTAGATCGTTTGGGGTAGTCATTCTAGATCGTTTGGGGTAGTCATTCTAGATCGTTTGGGGTAGTCATTCTAGATCGTTTGGGGTAGTCATTCTAGATCGTTTGGGGTAGTCATTCTAGATCGTTTGGGGTAGTCATTCTAGATCGTTTGGGGTAGTCATTCTAGATCGTTTGGGGTAGTCATTCTAGATCGTTTGGGGTAGTCATTCTAGATCGTTTGGGGTAGTCATTCTAGATCGTTTGGGGTAGTCATTCTAGATCGTTTGGGGTAGTCATTCTAGATCGTTTGGGGTAGTCATTCTAGATCGTTTTACTAAATGTTATTTTTTTGTTTTCTTTCCTTCTTGTCCCCCATGATGTAGTCACTGTATCTAGTCACTGTATCTAGTCACTGTACTTTATCATGTATCTAGTCACTGTATCTAGTCACTGTATCTAGTCACTGTATCTAGTCACTGTATCTAGTCACTGTATCTAGTCACTGTACTTTATCATGTATCTAGTCACTGTATGTAGTCACTGTATCTAGTCACTGTATCTAGTCACTGTACTTTATCATGTATCTAGTCACTGTATCTAGTCACTGTATCTAGTCACTGTACTTTATCATGTATCTAGTCACTGTATGTAGTCACTGTATCTAGTCACTGTATCTAGTCACTGTACTTTATCATGTATCTAGTCACTGTATCTAGTCACTGTATCTAGTCACTGTATCTAGTCACTGTATCTAGTCACTGTACTTTATCATGTATCTAGTCACTGTATCTAGTCACTGTACTTTATCATGTATCTAGTCACTGTATCTAGTCACTGTATCTAGTCACTGTATCTAGTCACTGTACTTTATCATGTATCTAGTCACTGTATCTAGTCACTGTACTTTATCATGTATCTAGTCACTGTATGTAGTCACTGTATCTAGTCACTGTATCTAGTCACTGTATCTAGTCACTGTACTTTATCATGTATCTAGTCACTGTATCTAGTCACTGTATCTAGTCACTGTACTTATCATGTATCTAGTCACTGTATGTAGTCACTGTATCTAGTCACTGTATCTAGTCACTGTATCTAGTCACTGTACTTTATCATGTATCTAGTCACTGTATGTAGTCACTGTATCTAGTCACTGTATCTAGTCACTGTATCTAGTCACTGTATCTAGTCACTGTACTTTATCATGTATCTAGTCACTGTATCTAGTCACTGTATCTAGTCACTGTATCTAGTCACTGTATGTAGTCACTGTATCTAGTCACTGTATGTAGTCACTGTATCTAGTCACTGTACTTTATCATGTATCTAGTCACTGTATCTAGTCACTGTATCTAGTCACTGTATCTAGTCACTGTATCTAGTCACTGTATCTAGTCACTGTACTTTATCATGTATCTAGTCACTGTATCTAGTCACTGTATCTAGTCACTGTATCTAGTCACTGTATCTAGTCACTGTATCTAGTCACTGTACTTTATCATGTATCTAGTCACTGTATCTAGTCACTGTACTTTATCATGTATCTAGTCACTGTATCTAGTCACTGTATCTAGTCACTGTATCTAGTCACTGTATCTAGTCACTGTATCTAGTCACTGTACTTTATCATGTATCTAGTCACTGTATGTAGTCACTGTATCTAGTCACTGTATCTAGTCACTGTATCTAGTCACTGTATCTAGTCACTGTATCTAGTCACTGTACTTTATCATGTATCTAGTCACTGTATCTAGTCACTGTATCTAGTCACTGTACTTTATCATGTATCTAGTCACTGTATCTAGTCACTGTATCTAGTCACTGTATCTAGTCACTGTATCTAGTCACTGTATCTAGTCACTGTACTTTATCATGTATCTAGTCACTGTATCTAGTCACTGTATCTAGTCACTGTATCTAGTCACTGTATCTAGTCACTGTATCTAGTCACTGTACTTTATCATGTATCTAGTCACTGTATCTAGTCACTGTACTTTATCATGTATCTAGTCACTGTATCTAGTCACTGTATCTAGTCACTGTATCTAGTCACTGTATCTAGTCACTGTATCTAGTCACTGTACTTTATCATGTATCTAGTCACTGTATGTAGTCACTGTATCTAGTCACTGTATCTAGTCACTGTATCTAGTCACTGTATCTAGTCACTGTATCTAGTCACTGTACTTTATCATGTATCTAGTCACTGTATCTAGTCACTGTATCTAGTCACTGTATGTAGTCACTGTACTTTATCATGTATCTAGTCACTGTATCTAGTCACTGTATCTAGTCACTGTATCTAGTCACTGTATCTAGTCACTGTATCTAGTCACTGTACTTTATCATGTATCTAGTCACTGTATCTAGTCACTGTATCTAGTCACTGTATCTAGTCACTGTATCTAGTCACTGTACTTTATCATGTATCTAGTCACTGTATCTAGTCACTGTATCTAGTCACTGTATCTAGTCACTGTATCTAGTCACTGTATCTAGTCACTGTACTTTATCATGTATCTAGTCACTGTATCTAGTCACTGTATCTAGTCACTGTATCTAGTCACTGTACTTTATCATGTATCTAGTCACTGTATCTAGTCACTGTATGTAGTGTGTGTGTGTGTGTGTGTGTCTACCGTCGTCGCTGACAGCCTGTTGTTTGACAGTGGAGGGCACGGCCCGGGCGGTGGGCTTCCTCAGAGGGCGACGCCAGCTCTTACTGGTTCTCTTCGCCAGCGGAGCAGCAGGGTACTGGGAAAGACAGGGGTCAAATGTCATTGGTGTGTGTGTGTGTGTGTGTGGTGCAGCAGGGTACTGGGAAAGACAGGGGGTCAAATGTCATTGGTGTGTGTGTGTGGTGCAGCTGGATACTGGAAGAGAACAGTGGTCAGGGGTCAGACTGAGGGTTATTTCGACCAGGGGCCCCAATAGGGATATTTGACCAGGGGCCCCAATAGGGATATTTTGACCAGGGGCCCCAATAGGGATATTTTGACCAGGGGCCCCAATAGGGATATTTGACCAGGGGCCCCAATAGGGATATTTTGACCAGGGGCCCCAATAGGGATATTTTGACCAGGGGCCCCAATAGGGATATTTTGACCAGGGGCCCCAATAGGGATATTTTGACCAGGGGCCCCAATAGGGATATTTTGACCAGGGGCCCCAATAGGATATTTTGACCAGGGGCCCCAATAGGGATATTTTGACCAGGGGCCCCAATAGGGATATTTTGACCAGGGGCCCCAATAGGGATATTTGACCAGGGGCCCCAATAGGGATATTTTGACCAGGGGCCCCAATAGGGATATTTTGACCAGGGGCCCCAATAGGGATATTTTGACCAGGGGCCCCAATAGGGATATTTTGACCAGGGGCCCCAATAGGGATATTTTGACCAGGGGCCCCAATAGGGATATTTTGACCTGGGCCCCAATAGGGATATTTTGACCAGGGGCCCCAATAGGGATATTTTGACCAGGGCCCCAATAGGGATATTTTGACCAGGGGCCCCAATAGGGATATTTTGACTTGGGCCCCAATAGGGATATTTTGACCAGGGGCCCCAATAGGGATATTTTGACTTGGGCCCCAATAGGGATATTTTGACCAGGGGCCCCAATAGGGATATTTTGACCTGGGCCCCCAATAGGGATATTTTGACCAGGGGCCCCAATAGGGATATTTTGACCAGGGGCCCCAATAGGGATATTTTGACCAGGGGCCCCAATAGGGATATTTTGACTTGGGCCCCAATAGGGATATTTTGACCGGGACCCAATAGGGTTATTTGACTAAGCCCCTGTTCAAAAGTAATGCCCTATATAGGGAACAGGGTGCCAATTGGGACAAAACTAAGGTCACCGTGCAGCTAAATGAGGGAACTAATGTCATTGGTACATTTCTGAAACGCATAATAAAACCAGTCTCTGATTGAATATGTATATAAAGCATGGTGTTGAAAAGATAATCAGAAGGATTGAGATGGGGATTTTCCAAAGTGTGTGTTATCGTATGTGTATGTGTGTGTGTGTGTGTGTTATCGTATATGTGTGTGTGTGTTATCGTGTGTGTGTTATCGTATATGTGTGTGTGTTATCGTATGTGTGTTATCGTGTGTGTGTTATCGTGTGTGTGTTATCGTATATGTGTGTGTGTTATCGTATGTGTGTGTGTGTTATCGTATGTGTGTGTGTGTGTGTGTGTGTTATCGTATGTGTGTGTGTGTTATCGTATGTGTGTGTGTTATCGTATGTGTGTGTGTGTGTGTGTGTGTGTGTTATCGTATGTGTGTGTGTGTTATCGTATGTGTGTGTGTTATCGTATGTGTGTGTGTTATCGTATGTGTGTGTGTTATCGTATGTGTGGTGTGTTATCGTATGTGTGTGTGTGTGTGTGTGTGTGTGTTATCGTATGTGTGTGTGTGTTATCGTATGTGTGTGTGTTATCGTATGTGTGTGTGTGTGTGTGTGTGTGTTATCGTATGTGTGTGTGAGTGTTATCGTATGTGTGTGTGTGTGTGTGTGTGTGTGTGTGTGTGTGTTATCGTATGTGTGTGTGAGTGTTATCGTATGTGTGTGTGAGTGTTATCGTATGTGTGTGTGAGTGTTATCGTATGTGTATGTGTGTTATCGTATGTGTGTGTGTGTTATCGTATGTGTGTGTGTTATCGTATATGTGTGTGTGTGTGTGTTATCGTATAGGTATGTGTGTGTGTGTGTTATCGTATATGTGTGTGTGTGTGTGTGTTATCGTATATGTGTGTGTGTGTGTGTGTTATCGTATAGGTATGTGTGTGTGTTATCGTATAGGTATGTGTGTGTGTTATCGTATAGGTATGTGTGTGTGTTATCGTATATGTGTGTGTGTGTGTGTTATCGTATGTGTGTGTGTGTGTGTGTGTTATCGTATGTGTGTGTGTGTGTGTGTGTTATCGTGTGTGTGTGTGTGTGTGTGTGTGTGTGTGTGTTATCGTGTGTGTGTGTGTGTGTGTTATCGTATGTGTGTGTGTGTGTGTGTGTGTGTTAGCGTATGTGCGTGTGTGTGTGTTATCGTATGTGTGTGTGTTATCGTATGTGTGTGTTATCGTATGCGCGCGTGTGTTATCGTATATTTGTGTGTGTGTTATCATATATGTGTGTGTGTGTGTGTGTTATCATATATATATATATGTGTGTGTGTGTATGTGTGTGTTATCGTATATGTGTGTGTGTGTTATCATATATATGTGTGTGTGTGTATGTTATTGTAAATGTGTGTGTGTGTTATCATATATATGTGTGTGTGTTATCGTATGTGTGTGTGTGTGTTATCGTATATGTGTGTGTGTTATCGTATGTGTGTGTGTGTGTGTGTTATCGTATGTGTGTGTGTTATCGTATATATATGTGTGTGTGTGTGTGTGTGTGTGTGTGTGTGTGTTATCGTATATATATATATATGTGTGTGTGTGTGTGTGTGTGTGTGTGTGTGTGTGTGTTATCGTATACGTGTGTGTGCTTTATGGTGTTTATGTGTCTCAGCAGCCATACGCACAGTGCAAACCTCTCCAGGTTCCAGCCCCGAGTCGCCACACTCAAAGTCTCTCAAATCATTATCATAGTCTTCCTCCCCTTCTTCCTCTTCTTCAGCCTCTCCTTCCGATGACTCACTACTACTCTCCTCCCTCGTGCTGCTCTGCCCCTCATCCTCCGAATCTCCCTCTTCCATATCGGACACCTCCCCTTCCCCCGGTCTCTCCTCCAAGGGCGATTCGGGAGGGTCAGGTTCTAGAGCCCCCTCGGCCTCCCTCTCCACCCCCAGTTCCCTGCACAGAGCCAGGGCTTCCGCTGCCTCCACCTCCCCTCTCTGGAGCTCAAAGTCTCCACAGAGGCCCAGGGGCTCCCCGACACCGGCCGACCCCAGAGAGGTGGACTCCAGCTGGGCCCAGGTGAGAGGCCCGTCCCCATGTCCCTCTGGGTCCTGGTCGTCCGTCTCAGTTTCGTGATCGAGGTCCGTGACCTCTTTGCACTGCGGCTCGGTCCACATGGTGTAAGGTAGTGCATCGTGGGTATAGTCGGCGGGGAGCTCCGGGTGGTGGAGGCTCTCGATGAGCACCGCAGGACTCTGGGAGTTGAGGTTCTTCCAGATGCCGTCTGAGAAAGGTTTGGGCTCCAGGTAGAGGTTTTGGGAACTACAAACAGAGTCCACGTTTCGAGAACTACAAATGGAATCCACATTTCGGGAACTACAAATGGAATCCACATTTTGGGAACTACAAATGGAATCCACATTTCGGGAACTACAAATGGAATCCACATTTTGGGAACTACAAATGGAATCCATGTTGGAGTGTGGAGTTTGGTCATGGTTGTGTTGGTGTTGTACTGTTGCTGAATGGTCATGCAATTCACTCAGCTCAGAAGAGTGTGTCAACTTATCTTTAGAAGTCAAACTGGTGCTAGCGAGATATAAACCCTTAGTACTGGAGTCTCTAAATACATCGTCTCTTTGAGAGGATCCTTCTGAGTCGGAGTCCATGGATACTGCTGTAGTTACCGTCGAGGACCTGTGTTTCTGAATTTGCTGCGTTGGCAGTAGTGTAACGTCACAGAGCATGTGGTTATTATTGCTAGCATGAGTCTCCGCGGAGGTTCGACTACAGTGGTTGTCGGTGGTCAGCACTGTTTCAGACAATGTTTGGATTGGTAGTGCTTCTAGATGGGAAGCGTCGGCGGCCATTTTGTGCAGAGAGGCGTCCATTTCGGGATGAGCGTCGCTGGTTGCACTAGCCGCCGCGTAAGCTGCTACCTGTAAATCCAGCTCTGGCCTATGGTGGTGGTCTTCAGTAGGACCAGAGTGCCGAGAGAGGGCCATTTTGTGATCAGAGGCGGCCATTTTGGGCCGAGCATTGCTAGTTGCATTAGCCACGTAAGCCGCTAACTGTAAATCCAGCTCTGGTCTATGGTGGTCTTCAGCAGAACCCAAGCGCCAGTCTCTGTAAGGCGCTAACGGTGGAAAATCCTCTTCCTCCGACTTCTTTGACGCCAACTCCACCTCGCACACCTCGTCCGTTAACGTTTCCGTTCCTGGCGAGAGGGTCGTGGGTGTCTCGCGTCGGAGCACGGGGGCGAGGACAGGGTGACTGCCCGGCAAATCCGGTAAGGTTAGAGCACCAACGCGTCGGCCAGTCGAGGAGGAGGACGACGACCTCGGACCTTTGATCTCGGCGTGACCTCCACTGACGGCGAGTGTGAGGGAGGGCATCTCCTGGGTGAGAACGGGCGGCAGAGGCGGGCAGAACCTCGTCTCTCCAGACAGTTCTGGAGTGAGGAAAGGCATGTCGACCCCGTTGTTCCTCTGGAGGAAAGGAGGGCAACAGTCTCGTAAACTACACCTCGGAAGAAGGGAAGGGTTTTGTATGGGGACACGGTTGTGTGTAGTACACATCGGGAGAGAGGAACGGTTTTCAACGGGAGTGCAGTTTTTTTCACCACACCTGAACAAGTTATCTGGACCAGAACCAGAAATAACACGTCCTCTGGACCCGGAGTCAGTATTCGTGTCAATGTCATTGTAAAGTGCTGGTGTTTTGCTTTCAGAGGTGTGACTGCTGTGTGTTGTAGTAGTAGTAGTAGTAGTAGTAGTATTAACCGCAGTACCTTGACACGTATCCATTTTATACTCAGTGCCGGGGGCTGAGGGCTGCAGGGTTGAGGTTAGGTTTAAAGATGACTTCTCTACGCAAGAAGAACTTGATTGAAAAGCTCCAGGGCCACAGGCCGAGTCCGTACACCCCTGAGCCCCAGTCGGGTGCACCGTTCTGGGGGAAGGTAACCTGGTCCGTAAGGGGTCTGGAGAGGGGTGGACATCCACAGAGCAGTCCTCGGGGACCTGTCCCAGTGGAGTCGATTCTATACATACTGACTTCAACGGTCCTCCGGGGATTTCTCTTCTTTCTGATCGGGAAGGTGTTGGGGCAGCCTCGGACCTCTGATGGGGTCCTTTAATGACCTCTGCGAACTCTGACCCTGAGGGGTTCTGTGGGGGGTTAGTGGGATGCAGATGGGGTGAGGGGTGAGTCCCCGCCCCTGTCCCTTGTTCTGTGGTGTCCACTGAGACAGGGGTCAGAGAGGGAGAGGGGCGAGAAGAGAAGTCGGAAGAGGGGAAAGACGAGGGGCGCAGAGGTTCAGGAGGACAGGGGAAGGCCAACCGGTCACTCTCCACTTCCATTCTGTTGACTTTCACCACACACATCTGCCGACAAGGACCTGTGGAACAGAGACACAACAGAAAATCCACTCAGATAAAAAAAATATATATATATATACACCACCATAGAATTAGGAATTATAATTCTAGAATGGACATGAACCTGCTTATGATGGGTTAGCCATAGAATTAGGAATTACAATTCTAGAATGAACCTGCTTATGATGGGTTACCCATAGAATTAGGAATTATAATTCTAGAATGGACATGAACCTGTTTATGATGGGTTAGCCATAGAATTAGGAATTATAATTCTAGAATGAACCTGCTTATGATGGGTTACCCATAGAATTAGGAATTACAATTCTAGAATGAACCTGCTTATGATGGGTTACCCATAGAATTAGGAATTATAATTCTAGAATGGACATGAACCTGCTTATGATGGGTTAGCCATAGAATTAGGAATTACAATTCTAGAATGAACCTGCTTATGATGGGTTACCCATAGAATTAGGAATTATAATTCTAGAATGGACATGAACCTGTTTATGATGGGTTAGCCATAGAATTAGGAATTATAATTCTAGAATGAACCTGCTTATGATGGGTTACCCATAGAATTAGGAATTACAATTCTAGAATGAACCTGCTTATGATGGGTTACCCATAGAATTAGGAATTATAATTCTAGAATGGACATGAACCTGTTTATGATGAGTTACCCATAGAATTAGGAATTGTTGTCACCCCTATTACTAGCCTGTCTGAACTTCTGGAGAGAGTTTGCTGCACTGAAAGTAAAGGGGCTGAATAATTATGCACACCGTTCCACTTCATGATTGTGTCCCACTTGTTGTTGATTCTTCTCAAAAAAATACAGTTTTATATCTTTATGTTTGAAGCCTGAAATGTGGCAAAAGGTCGCAAAGTTCAAGGGGGCCGAAAACTTTCGCAAGGCACTGTATCTCTAGTCACCCCCAAAACAAATTCTTTCTTTGGCCGCCTCTCCTTCCAGTTCTCTGCTGCCAATGACTGGAACGAACTACAAAAATCTCTGAAACTTCTTATGATGGGATAAAGGGCAGCCCTTTTGGTCAGGGTGTTGGTCAACCACGCTTTACCAGTGCTGTTTATAAGACATGGTGTAAAATAACGAAGAATTTCGTCTGCACTGTATATCTGTTAGTTAGCCAGACTGATTTAGACAAATGGTTCCCATTCATTTTTTTTGACAATATTTTAGGTTGACAATAATTCTATTGCACAATTTCTCATATATCACACACCTTAGTTTTATTTTAAGTATCAGAATTATGCCTCTACTGACATTCATTCCAATTAGACTGGTTTGGATTTCTCCCTGACCAATATGGCTGACATTTTCACCCCATTCTGGAATGTTGACTGTTTATGACATAGCCCCTTTAGTCATTTAATAGGATCAATTACCATCGATCAATAAATCATTCAGAATCAAATCAACTAATCTCTTACCAGGGAGCCGGAGTGTATTCTCAGTCTGATCCTCTCCTTCCTCCTCATCGTCCTCATCCTCCCCAGCCCTGCAGCCTCTCCGGACCTTGGGACCCAGGGTGCCTCCGAGGCCCCTCCTCCTTGCCAGGACAGAGCACCCTTCCAAGGCGACAGGCTCCTCGCTGGTCCTCAGGCGCTTGGATCTGGTCCGTGGGTGTGAGAGGCTGCTGTAAAGGGGGACATATATATATTCAATGCATGTTCACACACACTTCCAAACTCCTCCCTCAACACCCCTCCCTCCCTCCATCCCCATCCAAACTCCTCCCTCCTCCCACACTCCTCCATCACCATCCAAACTCCTCCCCCATCCTCCCACACCCCTCCATCCCCATCCAAACCCTCCCCTCCTCCTCCCCCCACACTCCTCCATCCCCATCCAAACTCCTCCCACACCCCTCCATCCCCATAAAAACTCCTCCCTCCTCTCCCACACCCCTCCATCCCCATCCTCCTCCTCCCACACCCCTCCATCCCCATCCAAACTCCTCCCTCCTCCTCCCACACCCCTCCCTCCTCCCACACCCCTCCACCCCATCCTCCTTCCACACCCCTCCATCCCCAGCTTCCTCCTCCCACACTCTCCATCCCCATCTAAACTCCTCCCTCTCCTCCCACACCCCTCCCTCCATCCATCCCCATCCTCCTCCACCTCTCGATCCCCATCCTCCTCCCACACCCCTCCATCCCCATCCTCCTCCTCCCACACCCCTCCCTCCATCCATCCCCATCCAAACTCCTCCCACACCCCTCCATCCCCATCCTCCTCCTCCCACACCCCTCCCTCCATCCATCCCCATCCAAACTCCTCCCACACCCCATCCATTGCCATCCAAACTCATCCCACACCCCTCCTCCCTCCTTCTCCTCCATCCCCATCCTCCCTCACCCTTCCATCCCTCTCCTCCTCCCTCACCCTTCCATCCCCCTCATACTCCCACACCCTTCCATCCCCATCCTCCTCCCTCACCCTTCCATCCCCCTCCTCCTCCCTCACCCTCCTCCTCCCTCACCCTTCCATCCCCCTCCTCCTCCCTCACCCTTCCATCCCCATCCCTCCTCCTCCTCCCACACCCCTCCTCCTCCTCCTCCCTCACCCTTCCATCCCCATCCCTCCTCCTCCTCCCACACCCCTCCTCCTCCTCCATCCCCATCCTCCCTCACCCTTCCATCCCCATCCTCCTTCCTCCCACACCGCTCCATCCCCATCCTCCTCCTCCCACACCCCTCCATCCCCATCCTCCTTCTTCCCTCCCTCCCCATCCTCCCTCACCCTTCCATCCTCATACCTGTTCACAGGGGTCTTGACCCGGCTGCGCTGAAGCCAGTTCTGCAGTTCTGGGGTGGTGGCGGGCGTGGCTCGGGTGTGGTCCAGAGGACAGCAGTCTTTCCCAAGCTTCCACACAGCATAGCGGTCCGGTTGGAACCACTTCACAAAGGGATCCATGCTGATCTTCACCATGTCTTTACTGCATGTACACTAGGCAGGAGGGGAGAAGGGAGTTAGCATACTATTTAGTGTGGAACCTCTCCACAAAAGGAGACTAGAGAGGTAGGCAGGAGGGGAGAAGGGAGTTAGCATACTATTTAGTGTGAAACCTCTCCACAAAAGGAGACTAGAGAGGTAGGGAGGAGGGTTAGGAACCAGACTAGCATACTATTTAGTGTGGAATCTCTCCACAAAAGGAGACGAGAGGTAGGGAGGAGGGGAGAAGGGAGTTAGCATACTATTTAGTGTGGAACCTCTCCACAAAAGGAGACTAGAGAGGTAGGGAGGAGGGTTAGGAACCAGACTAGCATACTATTTAGTATGAAACCTCTCTACAAAAGGAGACTAGAGGGGTAGGGAGGAGGAGAGAAGGGAGTTAGCATACTATTTAGTGTGGAACCTCTCTAGGGGGGAAGTAGAATCTCTAGCTTCTTAGCTGTGTGTCCAGGGGGAAGTAGAATCTCTATCTTGTTAGCTGTGTGTCCAGGGGGGAAGTAGAATCTCTAGCTTGTTAGCTATGTGTGTCCAGGGGGAAGTAGAATCTCTAGCTTGTTAGCTGTGTGTCCAGGGGGAAGTAGAATCTCTAGCTTGTTAGCTGTGTGTCCAGGGGTAGTAGAATCTCTAGCTTGTTAGCTGTGTGTGCTAGAAGCTTCCATTTTGAAAGTGACATCACCTGCCCTGAGACCCAGAGGTACTGCCTCCCCCCCAGAGGTACTGCCTCCCCCCCAGAGGTACTGCCTCCCCCCCAGAGGTACTGCCTCCCCCCCAGAGGTACTGCCTCCCCCCCAGAGGTACTGCCTCCCCCCCAGAGGTACTGCCTCCCCCCCAGAGGTACTGCCTCCCCCCCAGAGGTACTGCCCATAGTTCTGGAGGGGTCCCTGGTTCCACGTGGAAATACACACAACAGAAATAGTTCAGAGTAAACAGCGTGGCGTTTTCTTCATCTTACCTGAGTGGCCACCTTGCCGTAGTCGATCCATCGGACACTAGCGAAGTTGGTCGACTCGGCACAGTTGAAGCCGTGGTTGAAGCCAGCGTGGTACCCATAGGGAAAGGTGATCATAAACTCTCCCGCCTCCTGGGTGATCTGGAGAGAGAGGGGGGGGGGAGGGAGTTATTGAGGACAAAACTCGCCTGCCTCCTGGGTGATCTGGAGAGAGGGGGGACGAGGGAGTTATTGAGGACAAAACTCGCCTGCCTCCTGGGTGATCTGGAGAGAGGGGGGACGAGGGAGTTATTGAGGACAAAACTCTCCTGCCTCCTGGGTGATCTGGAGAGAGGGGGGGGCGAGGGAGTTATTGATCTGGAGAGAGGGGGGGACGAGGGAGTTATTGAGGACAAAACTCTCCTGCCTCCTGGGTGATCTGGAGAGAGGGGGGGACGAGGGAGTTATTGAGGACAAAACTCGCCTGCCTCCTGGGTGATCTGGAGAGAGGGGGGGACGAGGGAGTTATTGAGGACAAAACTCTCCTGCCTCCTGGGTGATCTGGAGAGAGGGGGGAGGAGGGAGTTATTGATCTGGAGAGAGGGGGGGAGGAGGGAGTTATTGAGGACAAAACCACTGGAACATTTCCTCTATCAATTTGTCCCCATTGAGATCCCTTGACAGAAAAGAGAATCTCCCACACTGCTGTCGGCAGGATCACTTGTGTTAATCTAGCTAACGTATCAGCCTCACAGCCTCTACCAGATATACACAACCTCTCTCCTAATGACGACCAGGTCCAGACAGTATCTCAGGATAGTTAACGTATCCTAATGACGACCAGGTCCAGACAGTATCTCAGGATAGTTAACGTATCCTAATGACGACCAGGTGAGGGTTAGGTATCTCAGGATAGTTAACGTATCCTAATGACGACCAGGTGAGGGTTAGGTATCTCAGGATAGTTAACGTATCCTAATGACGACCAGGTTAGGGTTAGTTATCTCAGGATAGTTAACGTATCCTAATGACGACCAGGTTAGGGTTAGGTATCTCAGCAGTAAACTGTATACAACCAGTCAATACATAAAGACAATCAACTAAAGTGAAGAGCTGTTGTAATGTTGGTCCAGATGACTAGAAGGCAGGTTGGTGATAGTGTAGAAGTGTGTTCTACACTATGTTGTAGCAACAGTTGAGATGAAAGGCTATTCAAAAGTGACAGTTGAGATGAAAGGCTATTCAAAAGTGACAGTTGAGATGAAAGGCTTTTCAAAAGTGACAGTTGAGATGAAAGGCTATTCAAAAGTGACAGTTGAGATGAAAGGCTTTTCAAAAGTGACAGTTGAGATGAAAGGCTTTTCAAAAGTGACAGTTGAGATGAAAGGCTTTTCAAAAGTGACAGTTGAGATGAAAGGCTTTTCAAAAGTGGCAGTTAAAACAGTCAGTTTGTCTCACCTTGTCGAAAGGGATGCTATACTTCTTCAGGATAGAAGGGGAGATCAGGGTCATCTTGTGACGGAGAAAAGCCTCACATCCTTTAAACCCGTTGGGGAAGAAACCTGGAAAACACACACACACACACACACACACAACGTGGAGAGACTGTTAGATAGATTGACAGAGTCAACACAGTGCTTTTGGGTACAAGGTCTATCCTCCTAAGACCGCGTTTAGACAGGCAGCCCAGTTATAGTCAAAAGACCAGAATTGGGCTGCCTGTCTAAACGCTGCCTAAGTGTTCTACTTTTAACTTAAGATTTCATCTAGTTAAACTAAGATTACCTGTAGCCAGTCTCTCCAGTCTCTTCCCATGCTCAGGGGGGATGGCATACCTGTAGACGGAGACAATGTGTCTGTTAATATAGACAATGTGTCTGATGTTACTATACCTGTAGACGGAGACAATGTGTCTGTTAATATAGACAATGTGTCTGATGTTACTATACCTGTAGACGGAGACAATGTGTCTGTTAATATAGACAATGTGTCTGTTAATATAGACAATGTGTCTGATGTTACTATACCTGTAGACGGAGACAATGTGTCTGTTAATATAGACAATGTGTCTGTTAATATAGACAATGTGTCTGTTAATATAGACAATGTGTCTGTTAATATAGACAATGTGTCTGTTAATATAGACAATGTGTCTGTTAATATAGACAATGTGTCTGTTAATATAGACAATGTGTCTGTTAATATAGACAATGTGTCTGTTAATATAGACAATGTGTCTGATAATATAGACAATGTGTCTGATGTTACTATACCTGTAAACGGAGACAATGTGTCTGTTAATATAGACAATGTGTCTGTTAATATAGACAATGTGTCTGATGTTACTATACCTGTAGACGGAGACAATGTGTCTGTTAATATAGACAATGTGTCTGTTAATATAGACAATGTGTCTGTTAATATAGACAATGTGTCTGATGTTACTATACCTGTAGACGGAGACAATGTGTCTGTTAATATAGACAATGTGTCTGATGTTACTATACCTGTAAACGGAGACAATGTGTCTGTTAATATAGACAATGTGTATGTTAATATAGACAATGTGTCTGATGTTACTATACCTGTAGACGGAGACAATGTGTCTGTTAATATAGACAATGTGTCTGTTAATATAGACAATGTGTCTGTTAATATAGACAATGTGTCTGTTAATATAGACAATGTGTCTGTTAATATAGACAATGTGTCTGTTAATATAGACAATGTGTCTGTTAATATAGACAATGTGTCTGATGTTACTATACCTGTAGACGGAGACAATGTGTCTGTTAATATAGACAATTTGTCTAATGTTACTATACCTGTAGACGGAGACAATGTGTCTGTTAATATAGACAATGTGTCTGTTAATATAGACCATGTGTCTGATGTTACTATACCTGTAGACGGAGACAATGTGTCTGTTAATATAGACAATGTGTCTGTTAATATAGACAATGTGTCTGTTAATATAGACCATGTGTCTGATGTTACTATACCTGTAGACGGAGACAATGTGTCTGTTAATATAGACAATTTGTCTAATGTTACTATACCTGTAGACGGAGACAATGTGTCTGTTAATATAGACAATGTGTCTGATGTTACTATACCTGTAGACGGAGACAATGTGTCTGTTAATATAGACAATGTGTCTGTTAATGTAGACAATGTGTCTGTTAATATAGACCATGTGTCTGATGTTACTATACCTGTAGACGGAGACAATGTTTGTCAGGTTAATACAGAAGGGGAATAGTAAACTAGTGTATGGGTAGGTGTTATGTATGAGACAAACTGTTTAGATGTGCCATCCTCTACACTGACAATACTGGCCCCTAGTGGTGAGCCTTGGAATTCTACCTATTCTAAAGTTCCTGACATGGAACTCTGTAGAACTCTGTAGAACTCTGTAGAACTCTGTAGAACTCTGTAGAACTCTGTAGAACTCTGTAGAACTCCCTCAGGGTTCTGAGGCATTCCATTTCACCCACACCTCTTCTCCCCCATCAGAAGCCCCATATTAAACTATCAGTCTGAGGTAAGGGTGTGTGTATGTGTGTGTAAGGGGAGAGGGAGGACTGCCCCAGGAGTGGGAGAGGAGGGTTTGGAGAAGGGGAGGGGTTGAGAGAAGAGCTTCTTGGTGGTCCTCCCCTCCAGGGAAATGTGTCTAAATGGGGAGAGTTGAGAACCATGTGTGTGTTGCAGGGCTTCCTGCTCTAATGGACAGCAGTATACCTCCAGGGGAAGAGAGAGATGGGGAGACTGAGGGAGGGAGAGAGGGAGGGAGGAGAGGGAGGTGGAAAGAGGGAGGTGGAAAGAGGGAGGAGAGGGAGGTGGAAAGAGGGAGGTGGAAAGGGGGAGACTGAGGGAGGGAGAGAGGTAGGGGAAAGAGGGAGGTGAAAAGAGGGAGGTGGAAAGAGGGAGAAGAAAAGAGGGAGGAGAGGGAGGTGGAAAGAGGGAGGAGAGGGAGGTGGAAAGAGGGAGGAGAGGGAGGAGAAAGAGGGAGGAGAGGGAGGAGAAAAGAGGGAGGAGAGGGAGGTGGAAAGAGGGAGGAGAGGGAGGTGGAAAGAGGGAGGAGAGGGAGGTGAAAGAGGGAGGAGAGGGAGGTGGAAAGAGGGAGGAGAGGGAGGTGGAAAGAGGGAGGAGAGGGAGGTGGAAAGAGGGAGGAGGGGGAGGAGAAAGAGGGAGGAGGGGGAGGAGAAAAGAGGGAGGAGGGGGAGGAGAAAAGAGGGAGGGGGGGGAGGAGAAAAGAGGGAGGAGGGGGAGGAGAAAAGAGGGAGGAGAGGGAGGAGAAAAGAGGGAGGAGAGGGAGGTGGAAAGAGGGAGGAGGGGGAGGAGAAAAGAGGGAGGAGAGGGAGGTGGAAAGAGGGAGGAGAAAAGAGGGAGGAGAAAAGAGGGAGGAGAAGGAGGTGAAAAGAGGGAGGAGAGGGAGGTGGAAAGAGGGAGGAGAGGGAGTTGGAAAGAGGGAGGAGAGGGAGTTGGAAAGAGGGAGGAGAGGGAGGTGGAACGGGGGAGGAGAGGGAGGTGGAACGGGGAGGAGAGGGAGGTGGAAAGAGGGAGGAGAGGGAGGTGGAAAGAGGGAGGAGAGGGAGGTGGAAAGAGGGAGGAGAGTGAGGTGAAAAGAGTGAGGAGAGGGAGGAGGAAAGAGGGAGGAGAGGGAGGTGGAAAGAGGGAGGTGGAAAGAGGGAGGAGAGGGAGGTGGAAAGAGGGAGGAGAGGGAGGTGGAAAGAGGGAGGAGAGGGAGGTGGAAAGAGGGAGGAGGAAAGAGGGAGGAGAGGGAGGTGGAAAGAGGGAGGAGAGGGAGGTGGAAAGGGGGAGGAGAGGGAGGTGGAAAGGGGGAGGAGAGGGAGGTGGAAAGGGGGAGGAGAGGGAGGTGGAAAGAGGGAGGTGGAAAGAGGGTGGGAGGGAGACTTACGAGGGAGGAATAAAGAAGTAATTCCCCTGTCCCTTCCTACCCATCTCTCCCTCTAACCCCGCCTCTCAGTTTGCCTGAGACACACCATGCTAGTAAATAACAGTATCCCCCTACCAGGACTTGGGCTCTCCAAAGTGCAGGTAGTTGATGCTATAAAGGTCCATGTCTTCAGTGTGCCAGGAGAAGCTGGTCTTCCACATGCCGAAGTACAGGTAGGGTGTGTTCACCCCCTGGATAGAAACACCACAGTCCTCTTCAATCACATCCAGGATGGAGTTGAGGTGGCCGATGTTCCACTCCTCTATACCCTACAGGAGAGGAGGAGGGAGGAGGAGAGAGAGGAGAGAGGAGGAGAGAGGGAATTAGATGAGACAGAAGGGAGAGAAGAGGAGAGGAGGCGAGAGAGAATTAGATGAAAGAGAAGGGAGAGAGGAGGCGAGAGGAGGAGAGAATTAGATGAAAGAGAAGGGAGAGAAGAGGAGAGGAGGAGAGAGGAAAGAGAGAATTAGATGAGACAGAAGGGAGAGAGGAGGAGAGGGGAGGAGAGAATTAGATGAAAGAGAAGGGAGAGAAGAGGAGAGGAGGAGAGAGGAAAGAGAGAATTAGATGAGACAGAAGGGAGAGAGGAGGAGAGGGGAGGAGAGAGAGGAGAGATGAGACAGAAGGGAGAGAAACAACAAGAGAGAGTTGAGGTGTCAGATATTCCACTCCTCTATACTTCACCCTGCACCAGGACAGAGGAGAGGTGGGGATGACTAGAAAGGAATATACAGGGAGTGAAATGACAGAGATCCTGAGGATCAGTGATGAGTGACAGAGAGAGGAGAGAGAGACGGATATTCTGAGTCCTGAGACATCTACCTCGTCATAGAGGCTCCCGGGGACGTCAGCTCCATATATGGGAGATACGAAGGTCAGGTTCTTCCAGTACTTCCTCTCCAGGTCCTCATAGTTCAGGTAGCGGGGAGTACAGTATCTGGAGAGGTAGAAGATCTATGTTATAACTACTAAATATAACACATTAGAGTTCAGGTAGAGGGAGTACAGTATCTGGAGAGGTAGAAGATCTATGTTATAACTACTATACTAAATATAACACATTATAGTTCAGGTAGAGGGGAGTACAGTATCTGGAGAGGTAGAAGATCTATGTTATAACTACTATACTAAATATAATATGTGTGTGTTTATAGTTACTGACTTGTCACTGTTGGAGAGGCGTCTGAACACCTGTGTGTGTATGTGTGTGTGTGTGTGTGTGTGTATGTGTGTGTGTGTGTGTGTGTGTAGTTACTGACTTGTCACTGTTGGCGAGGCGTCTGAACTCCTTAACGCTGAGCGGTTTCTTCTGGATGTTGAACTGAGTGAACAGGCCTGACTGGCCAGCAACCATCTGCTGGATAGGAGCGTGGATCACCAGGTCATCAATATCATCATAGCTACACCGAGGACGCCAGCCTTTAGGAGGAATCACCTGGAGACAGGTAGAGGAGAGAAAGAGGGGGTTATCACCTGGAGACAGGTAGAGAAGAGAGAGAGGGGGGTTATCACCTGGAGACAGGTAGAGAAGAGAGAGAGGGGGGTTATCACCTGGAGACAGGTAGAGAAGAGAGAGAGGGGGTTATCACCTGGAGACAGGTAGAGAAGAGAGAGAGGGGGGTTATCACCTGGAGACAGGTAGAGAAGAGAGAGAGGGGGGTTATCACCTGGAGACAGGTAGAGAAGAGAGAGAGGGGGGTTATCACCTGGAGACAGGTAGAGAAGAGAGAGAGGGGGGTTATCACCTGGAGACAGGTAGAGAAGAGAGAGAGGGGGGTTATCACCTGGAGACAGGTAGAGAAGAGAGAGAGGGGGGTTATCACCTGGAGACAGGTAGAGAAGAGAGAGAGGGGGGTTATCACCTGGAGACAGGTAGAGAAGAGAGAGAGGGGGGTTATCACCTGGAGACAGGTAGAGAAGAGAGAGAGGGGGGTTATCACCTGGAGACAGGTAGAGAAGAGAGAGAGGGGGGTTATCACCTGGAGACAGGTAGAGAAGAGAGAGAGGGGGGTTATCACCTGGAGACAGGTAGAGGAGAGAGAGAGGGGGGTTATCACCTGGAGACAGGTAGAGGAGAGAGAGAGGGGGTTATCACCTGGAGACAGGTAGAGGAGAGGGGGTTATCACCTGGAGACAGGTAGAGGAGAGGGGGGGTTATCACCTGGAGACAGGCAGAGGAGAGAGGGGGGTTATCACCTGGAGACAGGTAGAGGAGAGAGGAGAGGGTTATCACCTGGAGACAGGTAGAGGAGAGGGGGGGTTATCACCTGGAGACAGGTAGAGGAGAGGGGGGGTTATCACCTGGAGACAGGTAGAGGAGAGGGGGGGTTATCACCTGGAGACAGGTAGGGGAGAGAGGGGGTTATCACCTGGAGACAGGTAGAGGAGAGAGGGGGTTATCACCTGGAGACAGGTAGAGGAGAAGGGGGGGGGGGGGTTATCACCTGGAGACAGGTAGAGGAGAGAGGGGGGTTATCACCTGGAGACAGGTAGAGGAGAGAGGGTGTTATCACCTGGAGACAGGTAGAGGAGAGAGGGGGGTTATCACCTGGAGACAGGTAGAGGAGAGAGGAGAGGGTTATCACCTGGAGACAGGTAGAGGAGAGAGGAGAGGGTTATCACCTGGAGACAGGTAGAGGAGAGAGGAGAGGGTTATCACCTGGAGACAGGTAGAGGAGAGAGTTATCACCTGGAGACAGGTAGAGGAGAGAGTTATCACCTGGAGACAGGTAGAGGAGAGAGGGGGGTTATCACCTGGAGACAGGTAGAGGAGAGAGGAGAGGGTTATCACCTGGAGACAGGTAAAGGAGAGAGGGGGGGTTATCACCTGGAGACAGGTAGAGGAGAGGGGGGTTATCACCTGGAGACAGGTAGCGGAGAGGAGAGGGTTATCACCTGGAGACAGGTAGAGGAGAGGGGGGTTATCACCTGGAGACAGGTAGAGGAGAGAGGAGAGGGTTATCACCTGGAGACAGGTAGAGGAGAGGGGGGGTTATCACCTGGAGACAGGTAGAGGAGAGGGTTATCACCTGGAGACAGGTAGAGGAGAGAGGAGAGGGTTATCACCTGGAGACAGGTGGGGTTATCACCTGGAGACAGGTAGAGGAGAGAGGGGGGTTATCACCTGGAGACAGGTAGAGGAGAGAGGAGAGGGTTATCACCTGGAGACAGGTAGAGGAGAGAGGGGGGAGAGGAGAGGGTTATCACCTGGAGACAGGTAGAGGAGAGAGGGGGGTTATCACCTGGAGACAGGTAGAGGAGAGAGGGGAGGGTTATCACCTGGAGACAGGTAGAGGAGAGAGGGGGGTTATCACCTGGAGACAGGTAGAGGAGAGAGGGGGGGTTATCACCTGGAGACAGGTAGAGGAGAGAGGGGGGCTATCACCTGGAGACAGGTAGAGGAGAGAGAGGGGGGGTTATCACCTGGAGATAGGTAGAGGAGAGAGGGGGTTATCACCTGGAGACAGGTAGAGGAGAGAGAGGGGGTGGGGGGTTATCACCGGGAGACAGGTAGAGGAGAGAGAGGGTTATCACCTGGAGACAGGTAGAGGAGAGAGGGGTTATCACCTGGAGACAGGTAGAGGAGAGAGGGGGGTTATCACCTGGAGACAGGTAGAGGAGAGAGGAGAGGGTTATCACCTGGAGACAGGTAGAGGAGAGAGGAGAGGGTTATCACCTGGAGACAGGTAGAGGAGAGAGGAGAGGGTTATCACCTGGAGACAGGTAGAGGAGAGAGTTATCACCTGGAGACAGGTAGAGGAGAGAGTTATCACCTGGAGACAGGTAGAGGAGAGAGGGGGGTTATCACCTGGAGACAGGTAGAGGAGAGAGGAGAGGGTTATCACCTGGAGACAGGTAAAGGAGAGAGGGGGGGTTATCACCTGGAGACAGGTAGAGGAGAGGGGGGTTATCACCTGGAGACAGGTAGCGGAGAGGAGAGGGTTATCACCTGGAGACAGGTAGAGGAGAGGGGGGTTATCACCTGGAGACAGGTAGAGGAGAGAGGAGAGGGTTATCACCTGGAGACAGGTAGAGGAGAGGGGGGGTTATCACCTGGAGACAGGTAGAGGAGAGGGTTATCACCTGGAGACAGGTAGAGGAGAGAGGAGAGGGTTATCACCTGGAGACAGGTGGGGTTATCACCTGGAGACAGGTAGAGGAGAGAGGGGGGTTATCACCTGGAGACAGGTAGAGGAGAGAGGAGAGGGTTATCACCTGGAGACAGGTAGAGGAGAGAGGGGGAGAGGAGAGGGTTATCACCTGGAGACAGGTAGAGGAGAGAGGGGGGTTATCACCTGGAGACAGGTAGAGGAGAGAGGGGAGGGTTATCACCTGGAGACAGGTAGAGGAGAGAGGGGGGTTATCACCTGGAGACAGGTAGAGGAGAGAGGGGGGGTTATCACCTGGAGACAGGTAGAGGAGAGAGGGGGGCTATCACCTGGAGACAGGTAGAGGAGAGAGAGGGGGGGTTATCACCTGGAGATAGGTAGAGGAGAGAGGGGGTTATCACCTGGAGACAGGTAGAGGAGAGAGAGGGGGTGGGGGGTTATCACCGGGAGACAGGTAGAGGAGAGAGAGGGTTATCACCTGGAGACAGGTAGAGGAGAGAGGGGTTATCACCTGGAGACAGGTAGAGGAGAGAGGGGGTGGGGGGTTATCACCTGGAGACAGGTAGAGGGTGATAATCCCCAATTTACACTCAGACAAGCACACACACACACATAGGTTGTTCTCTCATCTTTCCTGAACAGACACACACCAAACACACTTCCAGTCCTACTCTCAGGCACACACCCCCACCTTGGCGAGGCCAGCACGGTGCGCCCCCTGGGCCTCCATGTGGGCCAGGTACCGGTTGAAGTCTCTGAACTCCTCCACGGTGGGCCTGAAGGTCATGATCTTGCAGGAGGGGTTAACGGGGCCATAGACCTCCGCCCCTGCCATCCTGCCTGCTCACACAGAGGAAGCCTGGACAGAGAAACAGTCACTCCTCATTAGAATCAGGGCAGGAGGGGGTTAACAGGAGAGGGGGGGGGTTAACAGGGCAGGGGGGGTTAACAGGGCAGGAGGGGGTTAACAGGGCAGGAGGGGGTTAACAGGGCGGGGGGGGGTTAACAGGGCAGGGGGGGGGTTAACAGGGCAGGGGGGGGTTAACAGGGAAGGAGGGGGTTAACAGGGCCGTAGACCCCCTGCCTCCACCAATTAAACCCAGACAGAGAAAAGAGTATAATATAAACTGGGTGGTTCGAGCCCTAAATGCTGATTGGCTGACGGCCGTGGTATAATCAGACCGTATACCATGGGTATGACAAAAACAGTTATTTTTACTGCTCTAATTACATTGGTAAACAGTTTATAATAACAATAATGCCAATTTACCACGGCTAAAGGCTGTATCCAGGCACTCCTCGATGCGCGTTAGAACAACCCCTAGCCGTGGTATATTGGCCATATACCACACCGTCTCTGGCCTTACTGCTTAAATAGAATACAGGCTTGGGCCATAGGCTGTCTGACTAGACTGATAAAACCTAGAGATACATACCGTAGAGACACGAGATCCCAGCTAGTCTACATACCGTAGAGACACGAGATCCCAGCTAGTCTACATACCGTAGAGACACTAGATCCCAGCTAGTCTACATACCGTAGAGACACTAGATCCCAGCTAGTCTACATACCGTAGAGACACTAGATCCCAGCTAGTCTACATACCGTAGAGACACTAGATCCCCAGCAAGTCTACATACCGTAGAGACACTAGATCCCAGCTAGCCTACATTCTGTAGAGACACTAGATCCCAATTAATCTACATACTGTAGACACTAGATCCCAGCTAGTCTACATACTGTAGACACTAGATCCCAGATAGTCTACATACCGTACAGACACTAGATCCCAGATAGTCTACATACTGTACAGACACTAGATCCCAGCTAGTCTACATACTGTACAGACACTAGATCCCAGCTAGTCTACATACTGTACAGACACTAGATCCCAGCTAGTCTACATACTGTACAGACACTAGATCCCAGCTAGTCTACATACTGTACAGACACTAGATCCCAGCTAGTCTACATACTGTACAGACACTAGATCCCAGCTAGTCTACATACTGTACAGACACTAGATCCCAGCTAGTCTACATACTGTACAGACACTAGATCCCAGCTAGTCTACATACCGTACAGACACTAGATCCCAGCTAGCCTACATACCGTAGAGACACTAGATCCCAGCTAGTCTACATACCGTAGAGACACTAGATCCCAGCTAGTCTACATACCGTAGAGACACGAGATCCCAGCTAGTCTACATACCGTAGAGACACTAGATCCCAGCTAGTCTACATACTGTAGAGACACTAGATCCCAGCTAGTCTACATTCTGTAGACACTAGATCCCAGCTAGTCTACATACCGTAGAGACACTAGATCCCAGCTAGTCTACATACCGTAGAGACACTAGATCCCAGCTAGTCTACATACCATAGAGACACTAGATCCCAGCTAGTCTACATACCATAGAGACACTAGATCCCAGCTAGTCTACATTCTGTAGAGACACTAGATCCCAGCTAGTCTACATACTGTAGAGACACTAGATCCCAGCTAGTCTACATACTGTAGAGACACTAGATCCCAGCTAGTCTACATACTGTAGAGACACTAGATCCCAGCTAGTCTACATACTGTAGAGACACTAGATCCCAGCTAGTCTACATACTGTAGAGACACTAGATCCCAGCTAGTCTACATACTGTAGAGACACTAGATCCCAGCTACAGTTGAAGTCAGAAGTTTACATACACCTCAGCCAACTACATTTAAACTCGGTTTTCACAATCCCTGACATTTAATCCTAGTAAAAATGCCCTGTCTTAGGTCAGTTAGGATCACTACTTTATTTTAAGAATGTGAAATGTCAGAAAAATAGTAGAGAATGATTTCTTTCAGCTTTTATTTCTTTCATCACATTCCCAGTGGGTCAGAAGTTTACATACACTCAATTAGTATTTGGTAGCATTGCCTTTAAATTGTTTAACTTGGGTCAAACGTTGCGGGGAGACTTCCACAAGCTTCCCACAATAAGTTGGGTGAATTTTGGCCCATTCCTCCTGACAGAGCTGGTGTAACTGAGTCGGGATTGTAGGCATCCTTGGTCGCAGGACCAGGGTTTGTGAACAACACTCAATGTTGTGCAGTGTAGGCGACAGTATTGCTTAAATGAATAACACATAAATAAAAAGCAACACATAGGTTATTATTGTGTAACTAACCAATAAGGCCCGATAACAATGTTAACCTATGTGCAACACATTTATTATTCTTATCAGGCCTCATTGGTTAATTACACAAAACAGCCAAGGAAGCAGGCTTCTCTTCCTTCTTCCCGAGTCCAGCTCGAACACACCTGATTCTACTAATTAACTCATCACCAATCCAATAAGCCTTGATAAGCTAGTAGATTAGCTGAACTAATAAACCCAGTGTTGCAGACAGTGCAACTGCAATAAATCAGCCTTAAAAATGGCCCCTATTCCATATATTGTAAGGGGATTTGAACTTGAGTCCAATGCTCTAACCACTAGGCTACCCTGCCGCCCCCCAATAAATCAGCCTCCAAAATGGTCCCTATTCCATATATAGTACACTACTTTTGACAAGGGTTGGCACCCTATTCCTTATTTAGTTCACTACTTTAGACCAGGGTTGGCACCCTATTCCATATATAGTACACTACTTTTGACCATAGCATAGGGGTATGGGTTCTGGTCAAACGTTGTGCACTAAAAAGGGTGTTCTTTGGGATGCACTCCTATGCTGTCTTACTCATGTCACCTTCAGTTTCGCTGTGTGTTATTTACAAGTTGGACCACTGGGTGGCGGTCATCTCCCACAAAGGAAATGGTGGTCCTCCCAAAATATTCTGACAACCCCTCTACTAGTTACCACCAGCAGGGTTCCCGATTACCAAAACTCTGGGGTCCATCCCAAATGGCACCCTATTCCCTACATAGTGAACTACTTTTGACCAGGGCTTACATCAACATTAGAGCACTATATAGGGAATAGGGTGCTATTTGGTATACTCACTTTGGATTTACTTTGACAAAGGAGACAAAGGACTAGACACACAATAACAGTTGGTTTCTTAAAAAAATAAAAAGAGTTGAAGCAAAACAGTACAATGAGGAATAGACCCACAATAAGGAAATGCGTCTCAAATCATTCATTTAGATGATCTCACAAAGCAATGAACGGCTAATACAATAACAATAAAAACCGTTACATTTGAATTGATTCGAATAAAGTAAATCTATTAATTATGTTGTTGCATATCATGTTTGATATAAAAACGGTAACTTTGCCATTTAAAGCTGTTCAACCATTTTCTTAAAAATCATGCAATGCACTTATTATATATATATATAGTAGCTAAATGATTAAATCACTTGTGACAGTGCATTTATTTCCCAAGATAAGTCCGAAGTACAGTGTGGCTAATCTGATCTTTGTCTGTCTTCCTGTCCGAGCTCGTCTACGTTCAGTTGTGGTAGCCAGCAATGGCAGATCGAAGGAGACAGTTCAAATAATTGATAACTACGACTTGATAAGAAACCAACCACTCCCTTTCTTTCGTTATTGTCAGAATTCAAGAGTCTTACAGTAGTCAAACGTGAGATAAATAACAAGAACTGGTTACGTTGAGAAAAGGGATAAGTAACCAGTTTGCTAAACTGGCCATCTTGCACAATGCGCGTAGCAGAGATGGGGGTTTAAATCCCATCTTGAATGGATGCTGTCGAGATTTATGCTAACTAACAAGGCCCGAGGTTAGCTAGCAAGCTACAAGCTGACCAAATATACTCCACGAATTCAACATATATCGACCATGAAGAGTCTGGCTGTTATCCAGACACACATAGAAATACATTTACCTAGTAACGTTAGTATTGTGCATCGCAGTTTCACTGGTTTAACTAGCTAACAACAGATTAACAGTTGGCTATTTGCTAGTAGAAGTTAGCACGACGAAAACACTAAGTCAACGGGTTCGAGTTAGCCTCACCAGCTAACTGTGAGAGGTAACTGTTAGCTAGCCGGTAATAAAACAGGGTATAAATAAACATTCTGTGTAAGATGTATAACGTAGACTATGTCCAAGCAGAACTACTATATCTACAGCCAGTTTAACTATATGCACTGATGTCTGAATCAATTGATAAATGCATGCAAGCAGCGAAAACGAGATGATGTTGTTAGCCAACGTGTGCCAAGTTGGGCTAGCTAGCAACGGTAGCTTAGTTACCCTAGCCAGCCAGTTAGCCTAGCCAGCCAGTTAGCTTTTAGCCAACCAGTTAGCTTAGCCAACCAGTTAGCCTAGCCAACCAGTTAGCTTAGCCAACCAGTCCACCGCTTACAAACGAAAATAGACGCCACAAACTAGTTGACACTGAACGTTATAGTCATGAATTAAACCCGTGTTATAGATTGCATTTGTAAGGAAACTTGTACTGTACCTTTTGGTGTATGAAAAATGTGTGTTTCGTTGTATTGTTGTTTATCTCTTCTCGCCCTGATCGCCCAGCTGTTTTCATACAACAGCTGGTCAACAGCGACTTGTTCTTCTGTCTGGTCGATAAGCAGATTTCAGACCAGTGGTGCAGTTGGCTGCCCCCTGTCGGAAAGATGCACCTTCACTTCAACAAATGTAGAAAAAAAATAAGAAACATTTAAAAAATTAAGCATTTATTTAATTATAGGAATATAAAAATAAGAAACATGTAAAAATTAAGCATTTAATTCTAGGATTATTTTCTATTAAATGTTCATTCAGAAATGCTTGGTTTTTCACTTTTTTGGGGGGTGACACATTTCGATTGATATTTCCTACCTTCCTGTATTCCTATTGTTTCAGTGTCTACACAGAATTTCCCAGTTTATATACATGTAAAGAATGAATAAGACTACGTGTGTGCAATATGAATGTCGCTATATATGTCTGTTATCGTTGCTATGTGTGAAGCAGGTGTTAAAACGAATTCCAGTTAGCACGACCGACTAGGAGATAGTGAAAGAGGAGTGGCATCCATCACCGTTCACTAGGAACCAAACGGACGCGAACGATCCAAAAAGGGGGCGGGATCTACATGACTTCGTCCAATAAGAAGCTATAATATTCGTTGCAAACTGTTTACCGTTAAAACGTTTTGCTACGACATGGATTAATGAATACAGCCCA
Source organism: Oncorhynchus kisutch (assembly GCF_002021735.2). NCBI lineage: Eukaryota > Metazoa > Chordata > Actinopteri > Salmoniformes > Salmonidae > Oncorhynchus > Oncorhynchus kisutch. The sequence continues at coordinate 95,237 of NW_022262824.1, forward strand.
GGGTGACAACGCCGATGACTTTCTATGAACATGGCCGCTCAAGATGAACTCAGTAAGTTTTTAACTGCTTTTTGCAGTGATTAAATGTAAGACACTTCATGTATCGGTAACATGTATTATTGCATTTAGTACACAGTCATAACTTTGTTCTATCGAGCGAAAAACGCCTGTGATATGAACACGTTGATTTGAGGTAGCTGGCTAATGCTAGTTAGAAGGCCGTCTGCACAGTCATGGTCCAAATGAAAGTGTTGTATTAAAGATCAACGTGATCTGATGGCGACTGGAATAGTTGTTTAGTGTTTTTTTTTAAACATTGGATCAGTCATTTCATTCCCTATTTGTAACGATGTCATGTTAGATCTGTAGCTACGATTAAACTAAACGATGATATTTTGGCGTAACCAAGTGGCTAGCTTGCTGGTTAGCAGTGCAGCCAAGCGTCCGGGACAATATGAATTGTCTTGAAGATTAACATTTTGTGTGTGTGTGAAGTTAACTAATTAGCTCTAGTAGCTAGCTAATTCATTGCAAGCCAGCTAGTTAGGTATCTCTATGGTAACAGGTTGCATACATGGAATGAAAGATGACACATTTAATTTTCAATGCAGTGAGTGTGTTGGCAAACACACACCTCTCACAAGGTAACGTTAGCTAACCATTTTGAGATGATTTGGCTAACTGACTGATTGACTAACTAACCAGCCAAATCACCAGCTAGTTAGCGAGCCACTAATTTATGTGATTAATTCCTTGCCAACCAGTTGCCAGTCTGATGCAAGTAGAAAGCATATACGCCCTGTCTGACATAACTAATGGCTATGTCATGCAGGCTTTGTGATCTAGCTCAGAACAGCCTATCCACCCCAGTTATAACACATAAAACACAATACAAGGTGCATTAGCTATTTTAACAGTCCCTTGTTGATACTTTAGGTCTGAATGTTGTAGCTACATTTGAAATGTTTACAGTTGAGTCATTTAGCAGACTCTCAGACTTATTCAGAGTAAACTGAGCCACTCGGGACCAGCTAAATGGACATCCACACTGTACCTTTCTGTACCTTATTTGGACAGGTGTGTTTTCTGTACCTTATTTAGACAGGGGTGTTTTCTGTACCTTATTTAGACAGGGGTGTTTTCTGTACCATATTTAGACAGGGGTGTTTTCTGTACCTTATTTAGACAGGGGTGTTTTCTGTACCTTATTTAGACAGGGGTGTTTTCTGTACCTTAATTGGACAGGTGTATTTTCTGTACCTTAATTGGACAGGTGCGGCATTACAGGTGAGTACAGAGGTAGAAGACGTAGTTTGAAATGTGGACACAGGGAGTGAACCCCGGTCTCCGTCAGGGAGCATTATATGTGCATGGAGACCTGGGACCGGCTCCACTAGACGAGAGGCTACATGTTCAACATTTAGTTGGCCGAATCTCCCAACCAAACCAGTTATCAAAGGCTGTCACGAGAGTTAGGGGATGTCTAATGTGATGATATCACAGTAAGGACTGGTTTCCTGGACACAGATCAAGCCCAGTCCTGATTTAAAGCCTAGTCCTGGACTCTAAGCATGTGTCACTAGTGGGATTTGAACCCTGGCATCCCAAATGGCACCCTACTCCCTATACAGTGTACTACTCTTGACCGGAACCCTATTGAACCTGGTGAAAAGTAGTGCACTATAAAGGGAATAGGGGGCCATTTGGGACGGCCTAGTCTCATCATTTCTCATTTTCAAATCCTCCCTTCTCCTTCTCTCTCCTCCTCACTCCTAATTTCTCCTCTCTCTCCTCCGTTCAATTCTCCAGATCAACTGGAGCGAGTTTTCTTGCGTTTGGGCCATGCAGAGACTGATGACCAACTCCAGGACATTATATCCAAGTTCCTGCCCCCGGTCCTCCTCAAACTGTCCAGCGTGCAGGAGGGAGTCAGGAAGAAAGTAAGGACACGTCAATGTCTGTTTCTTCCATCCTGCAGTACCAGTAGCCTGCACATAGCTGTGTTTCTGTTCTCCTTCTCCAGGAAGTGTTCATGCACATAGCTGTGTTTCTGTTCTCCTTCTCCAGGAAGTGTTCATGCACATAGCTGTGTTTCTGTTCTCCTTCTCCAGGAAGTGTTCATGCACATAGCTGTGTTTCTGTTCTCCTTCTCCAGGAAGTGTTCATGCACATAGCTGTGTTTCTGTTCTCCTTCTCCAGGAAGTGTTACAATGGAGGAATTGGAAACTACCTCTGGGCCAATGCTTACATCAATCCATGACTGGGTGTGTGGAAGACAAGTGCACACAGACACAGCTGCTCAATGTTATTGGGAAAGGCCCATCCACAGCACTGTAGTAATACCAATCACGTAACAGTCAAGTAGTAAGCATAGTAATATTCTCCCCCCTCCGTACGGTGATGGTGTGCATGCTGCGTTGACAGAAGCTGTTCTCCACATTAAACACACAGATTAGTTGTAGACCTGCTGATACACACTACTTGTACACTATACAGTAGCTTTATGCTAATGCCAAACCATCTCTTCTGACAGTCAACTGGAATCATAATCTATTCTCTACCAGGTGATGGAGCTACTGGTTACTTCTTATTTGAACTAATTCCTTCTAACCGGTGCCCCCCCCGCACATTGACTCTGTACCGGTACCCCCCTGTATATAGCCTGCACATTGACTCTGACTCTGTACCAGTACCCCTGTATATAGCCTCCACATTGACTCTGTACCAGTACCCCTGTATATAGCCTCCACATTGACTCTGTACCGGTACCCCCTGTATATAGCCTCCACATTGACTCTGTACCGGTACCCCTGTATATAGCCTCCACATTGACTCTGTACCAGTACCCCTGTATATAGCCTCCACATTGACTCTGTACCAGTACCCCTGTATATAGCCTCCACATTGACTCTGTACCAGTACCCCTGTATATAGCCTCCACATTGACTCTGTACCAGTACCCCTGTATATAGCCTCCACATTGACTCTGTACCAGTACCCCCTGTATATAGCCTCCACATTGACTCTGTACCAGTACCCCTGTATATAGCCTCCACATTGACTCTGTACCAGTTTTTTCTTAACTCCATTGTTGGTTAAGGGCTTGTAAGTAAACATTTCACTGTAAGGTCGACACCTGTTGTATTCAGTACATGTGACTAATACCAGGTGATGGATCTCCTGGTCCACCTGAACGAGAGGATGAAGAACCTTATTATAACTAATTAATATCATAACCTCTTGTTCTCTCTACCAGGTGATGGAGCTACTGGTAACTAATCATAACCTCTTGTTCTCTCTACCTGGTGACTGAGCTACTGGTAACTAATCATAACCTCTCGTTCTCTCTACCAGGTGATGGAGCTACTGGTAACTAATCATAACCTCTTGTTCTCTCTACCAGGTGACTGAGCTCCTGGTAACTAATCATAACCTCTTGTTCTCTCTACCAGGTGATGGAGCTACTGGTAACTAATCATAACCTCTCGTTCCCTCTACCTGGTGACTGAGCTCCTGGTAACTAATCATAACCTCTTGTTCTCTCTACCAGGTGATGGAGCTACTGGTAACTAATCATAACCTCTCGTTCTCTCTACCAGGTGACTGAGCTCCTGGTAACTAATCATAACCTCCTGTTCTCTCTACCAGGTGATGGAGCTACTGGTAACTAATCATAACCTCTTGTTCTCTCTACCAGGTGATGGAGCTACTGGTAACTAATCATAACCTCTCGTTCCCTCTACCTGGTGACTGAGCTCCTGGTAACTAATCATAACCTCTTGTTCTCTCTACCAGGTGATGGAGCTACTGGTAACTAATCATAACCTCTCGTTCTCTCTACCAGGTGACTGAGCTCCTGGTAACTAATCATAACCTCCTGTTCTCTCTACCAGGTGACTGAGCTCCTGGTAACTAATCATAACCTCCTGTTCTCTCTACCAGGTGATGGAGCTACTGGTAACTAATCATAACCTCTTGTTCTCTCTACCAGGTGATGGAGCTACTGGTAACTAATCATAACCTCTTGTTCTCTCTACCAGGTGATGGAGCTACTGGTAACTAATCATAACCTCTCGTTCTCTCTACCAGGTGACTGAGCTCCTGGTAACTAATCATAACCTCCTGTTCTCTCTACCAGGTGATGGAGCTACTGGTAACTAATCATAACCTCTTGTTCTCTCTACCTGGTGACTGAGCTACTGGTAACTAATCATAACCTCTTGTTCTCTCTACCAGGTGATGGAGCTACTGGTAACTAATCATAACCTCTTGTTCTCTCTACCTGGTGACTGAGCTACTGGTAACTAATCATAACCTCTTGTTCTCTCTACCAGGTGATGGAGCTACTGGTAACTAATCATAACCTCTTGTTCTCTCTACCTGGTGACTGAGCTACTGGTAACTAATCATAACCTCTTGTTCTCTCTACCAGTAGAGACCCTCCTGGTAACTAATCATAACCTCTCGTTCCCTCTACCAGGTGATGGAGCTCCTGGTAACTAATCATAACCTCTCGTTCCCTCTACCAGGTGATGGAGCTCCTGGTCCACCTGAACAAGAGGATTAAGAGCAGACCGTTGATCCAGCTACCAGTAGAGACCCTCCTGGTAACTAATGATAACCTCGTTCTCTCTACCAGGTGATGGAGCTCCTGGTCCACCTGAACAAGAGGATTAAGAGCAGACCGTTGATCCAGCTACCAGTAGAGACCCTCCTGGTTCAGTACCAGGACCCCGCCGCAGCGTCCTTTGTTACGGTAATGCTCTACCTGCTGTGGAGAGTTCAGATGGAAATATATGATGTAGAACAAACATGCCTCTCTCTGACGTGTAGAATGAGTTACAACAGGCTCTATTCGTTATATTTCTATGCCTGCTGAAAGTGGCCTTGGTCTACTTTGACAGCCTGGTTCCCCAGGGTCAGGTTTGGTGTAGGGTAATGGTTTCCCCTACACACTGATCTTGAGTCAGTTTAGTTTTCTCTCTACTAATGGTTAAGGTTGGGATTAGGGGAGGAGAAGCTGATCCTAGATCTGTACCTTGGGGAGACTTCATCACAGAGCTGTGCAGCCTTCTGTCCTTGCTACTGCTTGCTCTTAGGGGAATAGAGGGCTGTTTGGGGTACTTCCTGTTATTATCTATGTAGGGAATAGAGAGAGGGCTGTTTGGGATACTTCCTGTTATTATCTATGTAGGGAATAGAGAGAGGGCTGTTTGGGATACTTCCTGTTATTATCTATGTAGGGAATAGAGAGAGGGCTGTTTGGGATACTTCCTGTTATTATCTATGTAGGTAATAGAGAGAGGGCTATTTGGGATACTTCCTGTTTTCTATGTAGGGAATAGAGAGAGGGCTATTTGGGATACTTCCTGTTTTCTATGTAGGGAATAGAGAGAGGGCTGTTTGGGATACTTCCTGTTATTATCTATGTAGGGAATAGAGAGAGGGCTGTTTGGGATACTTCCTGTTATTATCTATGTAGGGAATAGAGAGAGGGCTGTTTGGGATACTTCCTGTTATTATCTATGTAGGGAATAGAGAGAGGGCTGTTTGGGATACTTCCTGTTATTATTTATGTAGGGAATAGAGAGAGGGCTGTTTGGGATACTTCCTGTTATTATCTATGTAGGGAATAGAGAGAGGGCTGTTTGGGAGACTTCCTGTTATTATCTATGTAGGGAATAGAGAGAGGGCTGTTTGGGAGACTTCCTGTTATTATTTATGTAGGGAATAGAGAGAGGGCTGTTTGGGATACTTCCTGTTATTATTTATGTAGGGAATAGAGAGAGGGCTGTTTGGGATACTTCCTGTTATTATCTATGTAGGGAATAGAGAGAGGGCTGTTTGGGAGACTTCCTGTTATTATCTATGTAGGGAATAGAGAGAGGGCTGTTTGGGAGACTTCCTGTTATTATTTATGTAGGGAATAGAGAGAGGGCTGTTTGGGATACTTCCTGTTATTATCTATGTAAGTAATAGAGAGAGGGCTGTTTGGGATACTTCCTGTTGTCTATGTAGGTAATAGAGAGAGGGCTGTTTGGGATACTTCCTGTTGTCTATGTAGGTAATAGAGAGAGGGCTATTTGGGATACTTCCTGTTTTCTATGTAGGGAATAGAGAGAGGGCTGTTTGGGATACTTCCTGTTATTATCTATGTAGGGAATAGAGAGAGGGCTGTTTGGGATACTTCCTGTTATTATCTATGTAGGGAATAGAGAGAGGGCTGTTTGGGATACTTCCTGTTATTATCTTTGTAGGGAATAGAGAGAGGGCTGTTTGGGATACTTCCTGTTATTATCTTTGTAGGGAATAGAGAGAGGGCTGTTTGGGATACTTCCTGTTATTATCTTTGTAGGGAATAGAGAGAGGGCTGTTTGGGATACTTCCTGTTATTATCTAAACAGCCCTCTCTCTATTCCCTACATAGATAATAACAGGAAGTATCCCATATACTATATATATATATATATGTGTCTCTGTTTACCTTGTTCTTTACTCCCCTGACATTGTGAGATGTTTAATCCAGAACGGTGGATTCTCTCTGCAGAATTTCACCATCATTTACATCAAGATGGGTTACCCTCGACTGGAGGTGGGGAACCAGTGTGAGCTGGCACCTACTCTGCTGACTGCTATGGAGGGCAAGCCTGAGCCCCAACAGGATAGGTAAGGAGAGAGAGGGAGACACACACACACACACACACACACTCACACACCTGATAAATGCAATGGAGGGCAAGCCTGAGCCCCAACAGGATAGGTAAGGAGAGAGCGAGAGAGAGAGAGAGACACACACACACACCTGATAACTGCTATGGAGGGCAAGCCTGAGCCCCAACAGGATAGGTAAGGAGAGAGAGAGAGAGAGAGAGAGAGAGAGACACACACACACACACCTGATAACTGCTATGGAGGGCAAGCCTGAGCCCCAACAGTATAGGTAAGGAGAGAGAGAGAGAGAGACACACACACACACACACACACACACACACACCCGATAACTGCTATGGAGGGCAAGCCTGAGCCCCAACAGGATAGGTAAGGAGAGAGAGAGACACACACACACACACACCTGATAACTGATATGGAGGGCAAGCCTGAGCCCCAACAGGATAGGTAAGGAGAGAGACACACACACTGTACGTACACACACACACTCACTGACTTCCTGTCCCCTCTCCCTCCAGCTTGATGCATCTCCTGATCCCGTCCTTGTATCACATGAAGTACCCAAAGGATTCTTCCAACTCTTCCAAGATGGCCTCTCCCTTCATCCTGATGGAGAAACCCAAGACGGTTCAGTTACTGCTGGAGTTCATGTTGGACGTACTGCTGATGCCCTACGGGTCAGTGGGGAGACTATGCTGCCTCTCCAAGGGCTCTGGGCACTACGCTGCCTCTCCAAGGGCCCTGGGCACTAGTAGTTCACTATGTAGGGCACTAGTAGTTCACTATGTAGGGCACTAGTAGTTCACTATGTAGGGCACTAGTAGTTCACTATGTAGGGCACTAGTAGTTCACTATGTAGGGCACTAGTAGTTCACTATGTAGGGCACTGGTAGTTCACTATGTAGGGCACTAGTAGTTCACTATGTAGGGCACTAGTAGTTCACTATGTAGGGCACTAGTAGTTCACTATGTAGGGCACTAGTAGTTCACTATGTAGGGCACTAGTAGTTCACTATGTAGGGCACTAGTAGTTCACTATGTAGGGCACTAGTAGTTCACTATGTAGGGCACTAGTAGTTCACTATGTAGGGCACTAGTAGTTCACTATGTAGGGCACTAGTAGTTCACTATGTAGGGCACTAGTAGTTCACTATGTAGGGCACTAGTAGTTCACTATGTAGGGCACTGGTAGTTCACTATGTAGGGCACTGGTAGTTCACTATGTAGGGCACTGGTAGTTCACTATGTAGGGCACTGGTAGTTCACTATGTAGGGCACTGGTAGTTCACTATGTAGGGCACTGGTAGTTCACTACGTAGGGCACCGGTAGTTCACTACGTAGGGCACCGGTAGTTCACTACGTAGGGCACCGGTAGTTCACTACGTAGGGCACCGGTAGTTCACTACGTAGGGCACCGGTAGTTCACTACGTAGGGCGCCGGTAGTTCACTACGTAGGGCGCCGGTAGTTCACTACGTAGGGCGCCGGTAGTTCACTACGTAGGGTGCCATTTGGGAGGTAGCCTATGGGGCTGTCCATTTTTAAGTGTTTTGTTATGCTAGTATGTTATCGGTTATTGTTAAAACGGTCTAACATACTATAAAACAGTCAAACATGCTCACTCAAGTAATTGTTTTTCCAAAGACTTGAATTAATTACTACAATCCCTAAACAATGTACCTTGTTGTTGACCTTCCCCTCTCTCCCCCTCCTTCTCTCTCCTCTCTCCCCCTCCTCTTTCCCCCTCCCTCTCTCTCCTCTGGCCTCCAGGTTTGTCCTGAACGAGCCTCCCACTCGCCCAGCTCCCTCATCCCCTCAGGGTAGCTCTGGGGCAGCGGCGGCCGGACCGGGCCTCCCCCAGCCTCCTCCAGGGATGAGCGTCTACGCTGCCAAGAGGGTCATCGGAGAGGCCCAGTGGAGCCCAGAGCAGCTGGAACAGGTACTGACCTCTGAACTTTGAACCTTTGACCTTAGAGGAAGGTGTATCTCACCTTCCTTGGGACGGCAGGCTAGCCTAGTGGTTAGAGTGTAGAGGCGGCAGGCTAGCCTAGTGGTTAGAGTGTAGGGGCGGCAGGCTAGCCTAGTGGTTAGAGTGTAGGGGCGGCAGGCTAGCCTAGTGGTTAGAGTGTAGGGGCGGCAGGCTAGCCTAGTGGTTAGAGTGTAGGGGCGGCAGGCTAGCCTAGTGGTTAGAGTGTAGGGGCGGCAGGCTAGCCTAGTGGTTAGAGTGTAGGGGCGGCAGGCTAGCCTAGTGGTTAGAGTGTAGGGGCGGCAGGCTAGCCTAGTGGTTAGAGTGTAGGGGCGGCAGGCTAGCCTAGTGGTTAGAGTGTAGGGGCGGCAGGCTAGCCTAGTGGTTAGAGCGTTGGACTAGTAACCGGAAGGTTGCAAGTTCAAATCCCCCGAGCTGACAAGGTACAAATCTGTCGTTCTGCCCCTGAACAAGGCAGTTAACCCCACTGTTCCTAGACCGTCATTGTAAATAAGAATTTGTTCTTAACTGACTTGCCTAGTTAAATAATCAAAATGTAAACTAGGCATTGGGTTGTGTGGTTGTTGTACTGTGGTTGTTGTGCTGTGGTTGTTGTACTGTGGTTGTTGTACTGTGGTTGTTGTACTGTGGTTGTGTGGTTGTTGTACTGTGGTTGTGTGGTTGTTGTACTGTGGTTGTGTGGTTGTTGTACTGTGGTTGTGTGGTTGTTGTACTGTGGTTGTGTGGTTGTGTGGTTGTTGTACTGTGGTTGTGTGGTTGTTGTACTGTGGTTGTGTGGTTGTTGTACTGTGGTTGTGTGGTTGTTGTACTGTGGTTGTGTGGTTGTTGTACTGTGGTTGTGTGGTTGTGTGGTTGTTGTACTGTGGTTGTGTGGTTGTTGTACTGTGGTTGGGTTGTGTGGTTGTTGTACTGTGGTTGTTGGGTTGTGTGGTTGTTGTACTGTGGTTGTACTGTGGTTGTTGTACTGTGGTTGTTGTACTGTGGTTGTGTGGTTGTTGGGTTGTGTGGTTGTACTGTGGTTGTACTGTGGTTGTACTGTGGTTGTACTGTGGTTGTGTGGTTGTTGTACTGTGGTTGTTGGGTTGTACTGTGGTTGTTGGGTTGTGTGGTTGTTGTGTGGTTGTACTGTGGTTGTACTGTGGTTGTACTGTGGTTGTGTGGTTGTTGTACTGTGGTTGTTGTACTGTGGTTGTTGGGTTGTGTGGTGGTTGTACTGTGGTTGTGTGGTTGTACTGTGGTTGTTGGGTTGTGTGGTTGTTGTACTGTGGTTGTGTGGTTGTTGTACTGTGGTTGTTGTACTGTGGTTGTGTGGTTGTTGTTGTACTGTGGTTGTTGTACTGTGGTTGTGTGGTTGTTGTACTGTGGTTGTTGTACTGTGGTTGTACTGTGGTTGTGGATGTTGTACTGTGGTTGTTGTACTGTGATTGTGTGGTTGTGTGGTTGTTGTACTGTGGTTGGTGTACTGTTGTTGTACTGTGGTTGGTGTACTGTGGTTGTGTGGTTGGTGTTGTGTGGTTGGTGTACTGTGGTTGTTGTTGTACTGTGGTTGTTGTTGTACTGTGGTTGTTGTTGTACTGTGGTTGTTGTTGTACTGTGGTTGTACTGTGGTTGTGTGGTTGTTGTTGTGTGGTGGTTGTAGTGTGGTTGTTGTACTGTGGTTGTAGTGTGGTTGTTGTACTGTGGTTGTATTGTGGTTGTGTGGTTGTACTGTGGTTGTGGTTGTTGTACTGTGGTTGTACTGTGGTTGTGGTTGTTGTACTGTGGTTGTTGTACTGTGGTTGTGTGGTTGTTGTACTGTGGTTGTTGTACTGTGGTTGTGTGGTTGTTGTACTGTGGTTTTGTTTGGTTGTTGTACTGTGGTTGTTGTTGTGTGGTTGTTGTACTGTGGTTGTGAGGTTGTTGTACTGTGGTTGTTGTACTGTGGTTGTACTGTGGTTGTTGTACTGTGGTTGTTGTTCTGTGGTTGTGTTGTTGTTGTTGTTGTACTGTGGTTGTAGGGTTGTGTGGTTGTTGTACTGTGGTTGTGAGGTTGTTGTACTGTGGTTGTTGTACTGTGGTTGTGTGGTTGTTGTACTGTGGTTGTTGTACTGTGGTTGTACTGTGGTTGTGGATGTTGTACTGTGGTTGTTGTACTGTGATTGTGTGGTTGTTGTACTGTGGTTGTGTGGTTGTTGTACTGTGGTTGTTGTACTGTTGTTGTACTGTGGTTGGTGTACTGTGGTTGTGTGGTTGGTGTTGTGTGGTTGGTGTACTGTGGTTGTTGTTGTACTGTGGTTGTTGTTGTACTGTGGTTGTTGTTGTACTGTGGTTGTACTGTGGTTGTGTGGTTGTTGTTGTGTGGTGGTTGTAGTGTGGTTGTTGTACTGTGGTTGTAGTGTGGTTGTTGTACTGTGGTTGTATTGTGGTTGTGTGGTTGTACTGTGGTTGTGGTTGTTGTACTGTGGTTGTATTGTGGTTGTTGTACTGTGGTTGTTGTACTGTGGTTGTGTGGTTGTTGTACTGTGGTTGTTGTACTGTGGTTGTGTGGTTGTTGTACTGTGGTTTTGTTTGGTTGTTGTACTGTGGTTGTTGTTGTGTGGTTGTTGTACTGTGGTTGTGAGGTTGTTGTACTGTGGTTGTTGTACTGTGGTTGTTGTACTGTGGTTGTGTGGTTGTTGTACTGTGGTTGTTCTGTGGTTGTGTTGTTGTTGTTGTTGTTGTACTGTGGTTGTAGGGTTGTGTGGTTGTTGTACTGTGGTTGTGAGGTTGTTGTACTGTGGTTGTTGTACTGTGGTTGTGTGGTTGTTGTACTGTGGTTGTTGTACTGTGGTTGTGTGGTTGTTGTACTGTGGTTGTTGTTCTGTGGTTGTGTTGTTGTTGTTGTGTGGTTGTTGTACTGTGGTTGTAGGGTTGTGTGGTTGTTGTACTGTGGTTGTGTGGTTGTTGTACTGTGGTTGTGTGGTTGTTGTACTGTGGTTGTTGTGAGGTTGTTGTGAGGTTGTTGTACTGTGGTTGTGAGGTAATGACTACGTGTCTCTCCCAGTGTAAACTCGGCATAGTGAAGTTCATCGAGGCAGAACAGGTACCGGAGGTGGAGACGGTCATACACCTGGTGGTTGCCTCTAGCGACACAAGACACGGCGTTGCCACGGCCGCGGACCTGGAGCTCAAGAGCAAGCAGAGGTGGGTATCTATGGGACTATTCTACTATTATGGGATGGTGCAGTAAGGGTGCACCTCATTAGTCCATTTACAACATGCTACGGGAGTTGGCTCTGGGTTCCCCCGGGGAGTTGGCTCTGGGTTCCCCCGGGGAGTTGGCTCTGGGTTCCCCCGGGGAGTTGGCTCTGGGTTCCCCCGGGGAGTTGGCTCTGGGTTCCCCCGGGGAGTTGGCTCTGGGTTCCCCCGGGGAGTTGGCTCTGGGTTCCCCCGGGGAGTTGGCTCTGGGTTCCCCCGGGGAGTTGGCTCTGGGTTCCCCCGGGGAGTTGGCTCTGGGTTCCCCCGGGGAGTTGGCTCTGGGTTCCCCCGGGGAGTTGGCTCTGGGTTCCCCCGGGGAGTTGGCTCTGGGTTCCCCCGGGGAGTTGGTTGATTTGTGATATGATGTTGTGATGTTTGTTTTGCAGTATTATCGACTGGAACAACCCCCTGATCGTCAACAGGATGTACAAGGTCTACCTGGGAGACATCCCCCTCAAAACTAAGGTGTGGAAAGATTCACCTCCAACCTTCTGAACTCATTCAAACTTGGTCTTGAATTGGAACCACTTCAAATGGCTTCCTGACAGGAAGTGGCATTGATGAGCCGGAGGCCGAGATCTGTCCGGCACGGTCGCCATATCATCTTGATTGGTTGTATGTGTGTGTGTGAACAGTGTCACACGTGCTTTGTCAAACTGTTGGTCCAACTCATGTCCTGTTATGTCACAGGGGGCCAGTCTGAAGAGGGAGCTGAAACATGAGCCGGTCAGCACCAGAGTCAAGATGAAGATCCTACCACATCTCTTACGCTCACGCCTCGCCGCTGAGTGCTTCCCGGCTAACATACAGGTAGTGTGTGTGTGTTCTCTAATAAATCAACAGTTAACATCCTGGAAATGTGTGTGTGTGTATGCAAATCTTTTGAATGTCCTTCCGCTGTCTTTCTCTCAAAGAAACCTTCATCACCTGTCTATTTCCTGTTTCTCTCCTCCTCTTCTCCTCCTCCCCCTCTTCTCTCTCTCTCTCTCTCTTCCCTCTTCTCGCTCTCTCTCCTCTTCTCTCGCTCTCTCTCCTCTCCTCGCTCTCCTCTTCTCCTTCTCTCCTCTCCTCTCCTCTCGCTCCTCCTCATCTCCTCTTCTCTCTCTCGTCCTCTCCTCCTCTTCTCTCCTCCTCTTCTCTCTCTCTCCTCTCTCGTCCTCTCCTCCTCTTCTCTCTCCTCCTCTTCTCTCTCCTCCTCTCCCCAGGTGGTGTACGACGGTCTGTTTGGCGCCAACACCAACAACAAGCTGCTCTCTCTTACACTTCAGTTTGTTCACCACATCTGTCAGGTGTAAGTACTGGTCCCAGGTCAGTTTCATCCAACCCTTACACATAGGAAGAGTCACTATGAGCTGGTCCTTGATCAATTTGTCCATCAGTGCCCCAACACATCTGTCAGGTGTAAGTACTGGTCCCAAGTCAGTTTCATCCAACCCTTCCTTATAGAGACAGTTACAGGTCCCAGGTCAGTTTCATCCAACCCTTGCCTTATGAGGGTCAGTCTCAGCAGACTGAGGGAGAGAGCGGCAGACTGAGGGTCAGTCTCAGCAGACTGAGGGAGAGAGCGGCAGACCGAGGGTCAGTCTCAGCAGACTGAGGGAGAGAGCGACAGACCGAGGGTCAGTCTCAGCAGACTGAGGGAGAGAGCGACAGACCGAGGGTCAGTCTCAGCAGACTGAGGGAGAGAGCGGCAGACCGAGGGTCAGTCTCAGCAGACTGAGGGAGAGAGCGGCAGACCGAGGGTCAGTCTCAGCAGACTGAGGGAGAGAGCGGCAGACCGAGGGTCAGTCTCAGCAGACTGAGGGAGAGAGCGGCAGACTGAGGCTACTGGTGGAAACAGTTTGCCCACCCAGCTCAGGGCAGCAGCTGAGTTGTCTGCACCGACCACCAACAGCCCAAGACCAATAAAATAAACAAAATTAGGAACACAAGACTTTATCGTTGGGTTTTTTACAGAAATGTTTGGCGATTGACTAGAAATGCCTTGGAGATCGACTAGTAATGCCTTGGAGATCGACTAGTAATGCCTTGGAGATTGACTAGTAATGCCTTGGAGATCGACTAGAAATGCCTTGGCGATCGACTAGTAATGCCTTGGCGATCGACTAGAAATGCCTCGGCGATCGACTAGAAATGCCTCGGCGATCGACTAGAAATGCCTCGGCGATCGACTAGAAATGCCTTGGCGATCGACTAGAAATGCCTTGGCGATCGACTAGAAATGCCTCGGCGATCGACTAGAAATGCCTCGGCGATCGACTAGTAATGCCTTGGAGATCGACTAGTAATGCCTTGGAGGTCGACTAGTCGATTTGAGATCGACCGGTTGGTGACCACTAAGTTAGAAGTAAATGCTTCAAAAACAAACTACAAAAATGAATTGAAACGGTCATCAAAGGAGAGTGTGTGTGTGTGTGTGTGTGTGTGTGTGTGTAGGCTTTTTGTTCCAGCCCAACACTAACCCACACTAAGCCTCTCCTAACATGTTGTCTCCTCTGACAGATGTCCTGACACCAACAAACCACTGGGTCTGATGCTGCTGAATGGCCTCACCAAGCTCATCAACGAGTACAAGGAGGTAAAGCCATCAATCAATTTTAATCTTGTTTCATCAACTACACATCGTAGCTATTCTCCTTTTCAATGGTTGATGCTTTGCGTGCTCCTGGTATAGAGCATGATGGGAGATGTTGTCTGGTTTGATTTGGCAGGATCCTAAGTTGCTGTGTATGGCCTACTCTGCTGTGGGGAAACTGTCCAGGTATTTACAGTAAAAATCTTGTCTATTTTAAAATGCGCTATGCCCGAAATCGCTCCTCCGTTTCCTGTTTGCTAAAATTCTAATGGTTTGCCTCATCTCGGGTTCCTGTGACAAAACAAACCAAGTGTAGAGAATCGTTGTACCATCTAAAACACTGTGAAATATCTTCTCCATAAACCACAACAAAATGTTGTATTTTCAGCTGTTTTGTAGCTGGTGTACCAAACCTGAAAGCTATAAAATTAACTTAAGAACGAGAAGCATAGAAATAGTGCACATAGAATAGATCTACCGCTTGTTCTCATGGCTTTCATTGAGAACCACATTATCTGTTACACACGTTTCTATGTGAATTTGGTCAGATTACCCCCCCCCCCCACCCCAAAAAAAAGCTACACATTGGAGCTTTAACATGATGAGTTGATGTGAGTGATGATGATGAGAATGATGTGAGTGATGATGATGATGTGAGTGATGATGATGATGTTGATGTGAGTGATGATGATGAGTTGATGTGAGTGATGATGATGATGTTGATGTGAGTGATGATGATGAGTTGATGTGAGTGATGATGATGTGAGTGATGATGATGATGATGATGTTGATGTGAGTGATGATGATGATGATGATGGAGTTGATGTGAGTGATGATGATGTTGATGTGATAGTGAGGGGATGTTTCCTCTCTTCTCAGCCGGATGCCCCAACTCTTCACCAAAGATATCGCTCTGGTCCAGCAGTTCTTTGAGGCCATGTGCAAGGTAGGTGTTCCTGCATCAAGACAATGCTATTT
The DNA here is from genome assembly GCF_002021735.2 of Oncorhynchus kisutch. Classification (NCBI taxonomy): domain Eukaryota; kingdom Metazoa; phylum Chordata; class Actinopteri; order Salmoniformes; family Salmonidae; genus Oncorhynchus; species Oncorhynchus kisutch. The sequence goes on from NW_022262824.1 coordinate 110,662, forward strand.
GATTACCCTGTTTACCTACATTATAATATATAATATATATTAGACAAGACACAAAGGCCTCCAAAACATCATTCAAGGTTTATGGCAGCGACCTTTTCATATATTCTAACCGTCCTCCTGCCCCGTCTGACCTTGCCTGTGTACAGGAGGAGCCTGATGTCCGTCTAGCCATCCAGGAGGCTCTGTCTATGATGGTGGGAGCCTACGCTAACCTACAGGGGGCGCTACTGAACCTGATGGAAGCCCTGGTGGCAGCTTACATGGGCAAGGTAACAGTAGATATGATTTATCCTCTGACACGTTAACCTACAGGAAGCTCTGGTTTCTCTTATGACACGTTAACCTACAGGAAGCTGTAGTCAACCGGATGGAAGCTCTGGTTTCTCCTCTGACACGCTAACCTACAGGGGGCCATTTCTCCTACGACACGTTAACCTACAGGAAGCAGTATTCAACCAGATGGAAGCTCTGGTTTCTCCTACAACACGCTAACCTACAGGAAGCAGTACTCAACCGGATGGAAGCTCTGGTTTCTCCTCTGACACGTTAACCTACAGGAAGCTCTAGTTTCTCCTATGACACGTTAACCTACAGGAAGCAGTACTCAACCGGGTGGAAGCTCTGGTTTCTCCTATGACGGGGGTAGGCAACGAGATTCAGCTGTGAGACGATTATTGTCGGAGAGGATGATCAGGGGGCCGGAACTTAATTGCAGTAATTTGTAAAAGGCATATTGAACACAACTAAGACCAAAAAATAGATTTTATTTGAAAATAACTATAATTTCATACCTTGACTACATTGAGACACCATCATATATCTATTTTTCTTTATAGATGGTAATACTTGAACTGATTTCCAAAACTAAACCCTAATGTTGATTCATGTCTTGTTTTGCCCTGGTTCTTGTTCCTTTGGGGGGGGGGTCCAACAAACCCCCACAGTCCACCGGTTTCTGACCCCTGTCCTATGATCTCTCTATGATTTGTATATGAAATATTACTAGTTCTACTAGCTAGGATGTAGAAGAAACATGTGATTTAATTTACCAGGAATATATGGCGCGTGTTTTATATTTTGTCGTCATTGTAGGGAATACTGTTGTCCAAGTGTTCCAGAATGTCACTGTTGTCCAAGTGTTCCAGAATGTCACTGTTGTCCAAGTGTTCCAGAATGTCACTGTTGTCCAAGTGTTCCAGAATGTCACTGTTGTCCAAGTGTTCCAGAATGTCACTGTTGTCCAAGTGTTCCAGAATGTCACTGTTGTCCAAGTGTTCCAGAATGTCACTGTTGTCCAAGTGTTCCAGAATGTCACTGTTGTCCAAGTGTTCCAGAATGTCACTGTTGTCCAAGTGTTCCAGAATGTCACTGTTGTCCAAGTGTTCCAGAATGTCACTGTTGTCCAAGTGTTCCAGAATGTCACTGTTGTCCAGAATGTCACTGTTGTCCAAGTGTTCCAGAATGTCACTGTGTCTGAATATAGTGTTGCTGAATGTCACTGTTGTCCAAGTGTTCCAGAATGTCACTGTGTCTGAATATAGTGTTGCTGAATGTCACTGTTGTCCAAGTGTTCCAGAATGTCACTGTGTCTGAATATAGTGTTGCTGAATGTCACTGTTGTCCAAGTGTTCCAGAATGTCACTGTGTCTGAATATAGTGTTGCTGAATGTCACTGTTGTCCAAGTGTTCCAGAATGTCACTGTTGTCCAGAATGTCACTGTTGTCCAAGTGTTCCAGAATGTCACTGTGTCTGAATATAGTGTTGCTGAATGTCACTGTTGTCCAAGTGTTCCAGAATGTCACTGTGTCTGAATATAGTGTTGCTGAATGTCACTGTTGTCCAAGTGTTCCAGAATGTCACTGTGTCTGAATATAGTGTTGCTGAATGTCACTGTTGTCCAAGTGTTCCAGAATGTCACTGTGTCTGAATATAGTGTTGCTGAATGTCACTGTTGTCCAAGTGTTCCAGAATGTCACTGTGTCTGAATATAGTGTTGCTGAATGTCACTGTTGTCCAAGTGTTCCAGAATGTCACTGTGTCTGAATATAGTGTTGCTGAATGTCACTGTTGTCCAAGTGTTCCAGAATGTCACTGTGTCTGAATATAGTGTTCCAGAATGTCACTGTGTCTGAATATAGTGTTCCAGAATGTCACTGTGTCTGAATATAGTGTTGCTGAATGTCACTGTGTCTGAATATAGTGTTGCTGAAGAATCTAGATGATTTAAGTTGGAGTATTGCTTTCTGATTGGTCAGTCAAAGTTCTGAATATTGTGTTCTTCTGTGTTGTGATTGGTCAGCCGGAGGTGCAGGTGCGTCAGGTGGCAATGAAGTACGCCAGCACGGTATTCGCTCCTGATCACGTGCCCTCCAGATACTTGCTCCTATTGGCTGCTGGGGACCCGTAAGTCTCAACACTAGACGCGCGCGCACACACACACTGAGAAAAAACATATAGGAAGTCTGTTATTATAGGAGAGAGGCCCAGTGTCCTGACCTCAGTGTCTCTATGGTGTGTTATTATAGGAGAGAGGCCCAGTGTCTCTATGGTGTGTTTATTATAGGAGAGAGGCCCAGTGTCCTGACCTCAGTGTCTCTATGGTGTGTTATTATAGGAGAGAGGCCCAGTGTCCTGACCTCAGTGTCTCTATGGTGTGTTATTATAGGAGAGAGGCCCAGTGTCCTGACCTCAGTGTCTCTATGGTGTGTTATTATAGGAGAGAGGCCCAGTGTCCTGACCTCAGTGTCTCTATGGTGTGTTTATTATAGGAGAGAGGCCCAGTGTCCTGACCTCAGTGTCTCTATGGTGTGTTTATTATAGGAGAGAGGCCCAGTGTCCTGACCTCAGTGTCTCTATGGTGTGTTTATTATAGGAGAGAGGCCCAGTGTCCTGACCTCAGTGTCTCTATGGTGTGTTATTATAGGAGAGAGGCCCAGTGTCCTGACCCTAGTGTCTCTATGGTGTGTTGTTATAGGAGAGAGGCCCAGTGTCCTGACCTCAGTGTCTCTATGGTGTGTTTATTACAGGAGAGAGGCCCAGTGTCCTGACCTCAGTGTCTATGGTGTGTTTATTATAGGAGAGAAGAGGTATGCAGCGAGGCCCAGCGTGTCTTGAGGGCTCTGCCTGCTAAGAACTCGGAGAAAGAGGGCCGTAAACCCATGCCCTCATTCCCTGACATGGTGGCCTACATCCAGGAGAAGGTGAGAGCGTAACCCCCCCCCCCCCCCCTTGTCCCAGATCGAGCCCCTGTCATTACATAATTTACTCTCTAAGGTAATGTAGAGGTACAGGTGTGTCAGCAGTATGTCTTCACAGCCCTGTTGATCTGGTCTGTTCTTTAGGCTGCTCAGAGGATGAAGACGCCGGCTAAGTACATCGTGGGGACGTACACTCTCCCCTTCAACCCTTCTGCGTTTGGCGAGGTAAGACAAACCAATTCAACTACATGACCCTAACCCTGACCCTAACCCTGACCCTTCTGCGTTTGGCGAGGTAAGACAAACTAATTCAACGACATAGTTGTATGAACGTCCAAATCAAAACAAATGTATTTATATAGCCCTTCGTACATCAGCTGATATCTCAAAGTGCTGTACAGAAACCCAGCCTAAAACCCCAAACAGCAAGCAATGCAGGTGTAGAAGCACGGTGGCTAGGAAAAACTCCCTAGAAAGGCCAAAACTTAGGAAGAAACCTAGAGAGGAACCAGGCTATGAGGGGTGGCCAGTCCTCTTCTGGCTGTGACGGGTGGAGATTAGAAACCTAGAGAGGAACCAGGCTATGTGTCCATGCTGTTTATGACTGGCCAAACCACAAAACAATTGAAGAGGGAAGTTTAAAGAATGAAACGAAACACGGGGGAGAAAAACGATGGGGGCTACAGATAATTACCTTTCTGCACTTCCTGTTAATAGACACAACTTCCTTTTCTAACCCCCGGGTTCCTGTCTCCAGATCGTGCTGTACCTGCGGATGTGTCTGGCCCACAGTGCCGGGGCCACGCCCGTCTCTAAGAGCCTGGCGGACATGCAGGACGACGCGCCTGCGATCGGACGCTACACGCACGCCCTGCTCTCCAACGAACCCCTGACCTCCCCGTCCTCCACTGGAACCAAGGGGGCAGAGGTCAACCCTGTGCAGGTCTACATGGAGCTACTGCAGCAGCTGCTGTCTGCTGTAGGAGGTGAGTGATGTGATGACTTCCTTTTTGTCTTTGTTTCCTTATCTTGTCTCCTCGTCTCCAAATACTCACGTGTTTACAGGCCTGGGATCCAAAATGGCATGCTCCGTTTTGCCGTTGTTGATATTGGATTCCAGGCTAGTAAATGCATTATTCATACCTGTACAAGATACCGTGGTATGCTAATTGACGCTACTTATGGAACATATTCATCGGAATGCTAATGCTACGCTAATTGACGCTATGTACTATACACTACTCAGATTTAGTACCTTGATATGCTACATTGCTAGGCCAATGCTAAGAAATGCTAGTCAATGCTACTACTGTAAAATATACGTTGGTATGCTAAATGCTATGCAAATTACTCACGTGTTTACAGGCCTGGGATCCAATATCACCGTTGTTGATATTGTGAAGTGAGCATATCTGTTTGGATTCCAGGCTAGTAAATGCATCATTCATACCTTATAACTGATACCAAAATGTATAGCTACATTGTATGTTTTTACATTTTTCATTCTTGATTTTATTTTGATAGGAGTCCCTGTGATGTACTGTCTCCTGGAGGTGGTGTCTGTCTGTCCTCACAACCTGGCCCCCATGTTTATCCACAAGATCGACTGGATCAAGGTAATAATCATGCTGCGTGCTTTGCTAATTGATGCTACCACTGTAAAAGATACCTAGGTATGCTAATGCTAATTGACGCTACTTGTGTAAAATATTCATTGGAATGTTGATCAATGCTAATGCTACGCTAATCGACGCAATGTAATATACTGCTCGGATATATTACCTTGATATGCTACATGTTAGGCCAATGCTAGTCGACGCTACTACTGTGAAATATACGTTGGTTTGCTGCATGCTATGCTAAAGCTAGTTGATGCTACTTCTGTAAATTATACTTTGGTATGCTTCATGCTACGCTAATGCTAACTGATGCTAATACTACATTTCCCCTCCGCAGAGTCTAATGAACACCAACAAGGAGGACCTAAGGGAGCTAGCAGCTCAGCTCTACGCTGTGGTGGTGTCCACCATGTCAGGAAACGAGCTGAAGACTGCCGTTCAGACGCTCATCAAGATCACTAAAGATACACACGTATGTAGCCCCTCCCTCCTGTAGATACACACGTATGTAGCCCCTCCCTCCTGTAGATACGCACGTATGTAGCCCCTCCCTCCTGTAGATACGCACGTCTGTAGCTCCCCCCTCCTGTAGATACGCACGTCTGTAGCGCCCCCCTCCTGTAGATACGCACGTCTGTAGCTCCCCCCTCCTGTAGATACGCACGTCTGTAGCTCCCCCCTCCTGTAGATACGCACGTCTGTAGCTCCCCCCTCCTGTAGATACGCACGTCTGTAGCTCCTCCCCCTCCTGTAGATACGCACGTCTGTAGCTCCTCCCCCTCCTGTAGATACGCACGTCTGTAGCTCCTCCCCCTCCTGTAGATACGCACGTCTGTAGCTCCTCCCCCTCCTGTAGATACGCACGTCTGTAGCTCCTCCCCCTCCTGTAGATACGCACGTCTGTAGCCCCTCCCCCTCCTGTAGATACGCACGTCTGTAGCCCCTCCCCCTCCTGTAGATACAACGTATGTAGCCCCTCCCCCTCCTGTAGGTACGCACGTCTGTAGCTCCCCCCTCCTGTAGATACGCACGTATGTAGCCCCTCCCTCCTGTAGATACGCACGTATGTAGCCCCTCCCTCCTGTAGATACGCACGTATGTAGCCCCTCCCCCTCCTGTAGATACGCACGTATGTAGCCCCTCCCCCTCCTGTAGATACACACGTCTGTAGCCCCTCCCCCTCCTGTAGATACACACGTCTGTAGCCCCTCCTGTAGATACACACGTCTGTAGCCCCTCCTGTAGATACACACGTCTGTAGCCCCTCCTGTAGATACAACGTCTGTAGCCCCTCCCCCTCCTGTAGATACAACGTCTGTAGCCCCTCTCCCTCCTGTAGATACGCACGTCTGTAGCCCCTCCCCCTCCTGTAGATACGCACGTCTGTAGCCCCTCCCCCTCCTGTAGATACGCACGTCTGTAGCTCCCCCCTCCTGTAGATACGCACGTCTGTAGCTCCCCCCTCCTGTAGATACGCACGTCTGTAGCTCCCCCCTCCTGTAGATACGCACGTCTGTAGCTCCCCCCTCCTGTAGATACGCACGTCTGTAGCTCCCCCCTCCTGTAGATACGCACGTCTGTAGCTCCCCCTCCTGTAGATACGCACGTCTGTAGCTCCCCCCTCCTGTAGATACGCACGTCTGTAGCTCCCCCCTCCTGTAGATACGCACGTCTGTAGCTCCCCCCTCCTGTAGATACGCACGTCTGTAGCCCCTCCCCCTCCTGTAGATACAACGTCTGTAGCCCCTCCCCCTCCTGTAGATACACATGTCTGTAGCCCCTCCCCCTCCTGTAGATACACACGTCTGTAGCCCCTCCCCCTCCTGTAGATACACACGTCTGTAGCCCCTCCTGTAGATACACACGTCTGTAGCCCCTCCTGTAGATACACACGTCTGTAGCCCCTCCTGTAGATACACACGTCTGTAGCCCCTCCTGTAGATACACACGTCTGTAGCCCCTCCTGTAGATACACACGTCTGTAGCCCCTCCTGTAGATACACACGTCTGTAGCCCCTCCCCCTCCTGTATGTAGGCCAAGACGTGAAATGTTTATTTTCACATATATTTGCAGCACATAATAGGACCCAGTTTTCCCTGGTCTGTAATATAATGTACTGAAGCAAAAGTTGTCCCAGTTTCACTGAGCTGAAAGTAAAACCTGTATTCCCTGTTGGAAACTGCAGAGCCCCGAGACCCAGCACGGAGCCATCATGGCGCTGGGCTACATGGTGGCCAGGTACATGAGCAAGAGGAAGTCCTTCGCTAACGGAGACTCCGCCCTCAACCGGGAACAGAGGATGAACGACACGCCCAAGGAGGACGAGGAGCTGGTCGCTATAGCAACCAAAGCCATCGGTAGGTGACGGTCACCGTTGTTTTTCAGATAATATTTACTCTTTTTTTAATTTTTTTATGCTAATTATTTTTGACCAGTTTTATGCTAATTCACATTGTTACAAGAAATTACTCATATTTATCATTTTAAAATATATTTGTGGAAAGAAGACAGTTTAAGGAAGAAAGGTATAGTCGAGGCAGTAAAAGAGAACCTTTCGATCCAATGGTGTGTGTGTGTGTGTGTGTGTGTTCCTAGGCTCTTTCCTAGACAGTGGTTCCCCTCTGCTCGCTGTCGCTGCCTGTACAGCCCTCGGGGAGATCGGGAGGAACGGGCCTCTGCTCATCCCTTCAGAAGGAGAGGGATTCACCAAACTAGCCGTGGTGGAGAAGATGCTGGCTCGCATCCCCTCTGGGAAAGAGACCCTCAAGGTAACCATGGATACATTGGCGTTTCGATGTACAGATGGGTTGTGATGCTATACCGTGATAATTACACTCTGGGGATATTTTAAATACGTTGTAAATGAATTGGTTTGAACCATTTTTATAATGGACATAACTATTGATATGAAGAGAGACTCGAATCCAACTCCCTTTATGTCTGTCCAGGAGGAGAGGAGCCATCCAGACTGTTAGGTAGACAGGTGTAGTTAATAGTTAGATGTATTCATGTGGTCTCTGTCTGTTCAGATGGAGAGGAGCCATCCAGACTGTTAGGTAGACTGGTGTAGTTAGTTAGATGTGGTCTCTGTCTGTTCAGATGAAGGAGAGGAGCCATCCAGACTGTTAGGTAGACAGGTGTAGTTAATAGTTAGATGTATTCATGTGGTCTCTGTCTGTTCAGATGGAGAGGAGCCATCCAGACTGTTAGGTAGACAGGTGTAGTTAATAGTTAGATGTATTCATGTGGTCTCTGTCTGTTCAGATGGAGAGGAGCCATCCAGACTGTTAGGTAGACTGGTGTAGTTAGTTAGATGTGGTCTCTGTCTGTTCAGATGAAGGAGAGGAGCCATCCAGACTGTTAGGTAGACAGGTGTAGTTAATAGTTAGATGTATTCATGTGGTCTCTGTCTGTTCAGATGGAGAGGAGCCATCCAGACTGTTAGGTAGACAGGTGTAGTTAATAGTTAGATGTGGTCTCTGTCTGTTCAGATGAAGGAGAGAGCCATCCAGACTCTGGGTTATCTACCAGTGGGAGATGGAGACTTTGCCCACCAGAAGAAGCTGCTGCAGGGGCTCATGGACTCTGTGGAGGTAAGGGGGACTGGCTCTCATCTAATGGAGCCTTTTAAGACCTTTTATGGAGCTTCATAGGACCTTTGAAGCTTCATAGGACCTTCATAAGACTTCATAGGACCTTCATAAAGCTTCATAGGACCTTTGAAGCTTCATAAGACACTCGTAAAGCTTCATAATACCTAAATTAAGCTTCATAAGACATTCATAAAGCTTCATAGGACCTTCATAAAGCTTCATAGGACCTTTGAAGCTTCATAAGACATTCATAAAGCTTCATAGGACCTTGTTTATCATGCAGAAAGAACTGACATGATGAGAAGAGAGAATTTAACCCTTTCCACCTCTTTCTCCCCCCTCTTCCTCCCCCTCTGTTTCTCTTTCTCCCCCCTCTGTTTCTCTCCCCCTCTGTTTCTCTCCCCCCCCTCTGTTTCTCTTTCTCCCCCCCCTCTGTTTCTCTTTCACTCCCCCCCCCTCTGTTTCTCTTTCTCTCCCCCCCTCTGTTTCTCTTTCTCTCCCCCCCTCTGTTTCTCTTTCTCTCCCCCCCCTCTGTTTCTCTTTCTCTCCCCCCCTCTGTTTCTCTTTCTCTCCCCCCCTCTGTTTCTCTTTCTCTCCCCCCTCTGTTTCTCTTTCTCTCCCCCCCTCTGTTTCTCTTTCTCTCCCCCCCCTCTGTTTCTCTTTCTCTCCCCCCTCTGTTTCTCTTTCTATCCCCCCCTCTGTTTCTCTTTCTCTCCCCCCCTCTGTTTCTCTTTCTCTCCCCCCCCTCTGTTTCTCTTTCTCTCCCCCCCCTCTTTCCTCCCCCCTCTGTTTCTCTTCTCCCCCCCCTCTGTTTCTCTTTCTCTCCCCCCCTCTGTTTCTCTTTCTCTCCCCCCCCCTCTGTTTCTCTTTCTCTCCCCCCCTCTGTTTCTCTTTCTCTCCCCCCCCCTCTGTTTCTCTTTCTCTCCCCCCCCCTCTGTTTCTCTTTCTCTCCCCCCCCTCTGTTCTCTTTCTCTCCCCCCCTCTGTTCTCTTCTCTCCCCCCCCCTCTGTTTCTCTTTCTCTCCCCCCCTCTGTTTCTCTTTCTCTCCCCCCCCCCCCATCTGTTTCTCTCCCCCCCTCTGTTTCTCTTTCTCTCCCCTCCTCTGTTTCTCTTTCTCTCCTCCTCCCCCCCCCCCCCCTCTCTCTCTCTCTCTCCCCCCCTCTCTGTCTCCCAGGCCAAACAGGTAGAACTACAGTTTACAGTAGGTGAGGCCATCACCAGTGCTGCTATAGGGACCAGTTCTGGAGCTGCCAGGGACCCCTGGACCTGTACTGAGGAACAATACAGTCCCCCAGACAGTAAGACTACACACAGTGGTTCCATCCTTCAATCCACAGTGGTTCCATCCCTCAATCCACAGTGGTTCCATCCCTCAATCCACAGTGGTTCAATCCCCTAACCCTCAATCCACAGTGGTTCAATCCCCTCAATCCACAGTGGTTCAATCCCCTCAATCCACAGTGGTTCAATCCCCTCAATCCACAGTGGTTCAATCCCATCAATCCACAGTGGTTCAATCCCATCAATCCACAGTGGTTCAATCCCATCAATCCACAGTGGTTCAATCCCCTCAATCCACAGTGGTTCAATCCCCTCAATCCAGTGGTTCAATCCCCTCAATCCACAGTGGTTCAAACCCTCAATCCACAGTGGTTCAAGCCTTCCATCCACAGTGGTTCAACCCTTCCTGTGGTGTGAAACACAGCTCTGATTGATTTGGTTCTTATCTTCTTATTTTCTATTGGTTGTTTTTTTTACTGTCGTAACTGTCCAATCCTCTTGTCTCCCTGTCAGATGTGGAGAATAACGATGTGGTTCCGTGGGTGCTGAACTCTATCCTGGCTAAGTACATCCCAAGTCAAAACCCCCACGTCAGACAGGCTGCCTGTATATGGCTGCTCTCTCTGGTGAAGAAGCTGCACCAGCACAAAGAGATCAGGGTACGGACACTAGGGGTCGGGGGGTCAAGAAGCTGCACCAGCACAAAGATCAGGGTACAATATGACTGGCTGGGGTTCAGGGGTTAGGGGTCAGGGCTGGGGGGGTCAAGGAGCTGCACCAGCACAAAGAGATCAGGGTACGGACACTAGGGGTCGGGGGTCAAGAAGCTGCACCAGCGCAAAGAGATCAGGGTACCGACACTGGGGGGTTAGAGATCGGGGGTTAGGGCTGGGGGGGTCAAGGGCTCAGACTTGATTGAAAGGTCAAGAGTGTGGTGGTGGGGGGGGGGGGGGTCAAATGTCAAGTCTGAGATCCAAGATAACAGAGGAAAGTGATGGAGAACTACATCCCTTGTGAGTTATTGACTCTCTTGACCTTTTTGTCTCATCTTCCAGTCTCACCTGAAGGAGATCCAGACGGCTTTCATCTCCATCCTGTCAGACCCTGATGGTGAGTCAACGACTCCATGATCACTCAGACCACAATAATAAGCTCAATGGGGGTAACGGTGGACCACAGGACTGATGGGGGTAGAATGGGGGTAACACAGTGGATCGTAGGACTGATGTGTGTAGAATGGGGGTAACACAGTGGATCGTAGGACTGATTGTGTGTAGAATGGGGGTAACACAGTGGATCGTAGGACTGATGTGTGTAGAATGGGGGTAACACAGTGGACCGTAGGACTGATTGTGTGTAGAATGGGGGTAACACAGTGGATCGTAGGACTGATTGTGTGTAGAATGGGGGTAACACAGTGGATCGTAGGACTGATGTGTGTAGAATGGGGGTAACACAGTGGATAATAGGACTGATGGGGGTAACACAGTGGATCACAGGACTGATGTGTGTAGAATGGGGATAACACAGTGGATCATAGGACTGATGGGGGTAACGCAGTGGATCACAGGACTGATGTGTGTAGAATGGGGGTAACACAGTGGATCATAGGACTGGTGTGTGTAGAATGGGGTAACACAAATCAAATCAAATCAAATTTATTTATATAGCCCTTCGTACATCAGCTGATATCTCAAAGTGCTGTACAGAAACCCAGCCTAAAACCCCAAACAGCAAGCAATGCAGGTGTAGAAGCACGGTGGCTAGGAAAAACTCCCTAGAAAGGCCAATACCTAGGAAGAAACCTAGAGAGGAACCAGGCTATGTGGGGTGGCCAGTCCTCTTCTGGCTGTGCCGGGTGGAGATTATAACAGAACATGGCCAAGATGTTCAAATGTTCATAAATGACCAGCATGGTCGAATAATAATAAGGCAGAACAGTTGAAACTGGAGCAGCAGCACAGTCAGGTGGAAGTTGAAACTGGAGCAGCAGCATGGCCAGGTGGACTGGGGATAGCAAGGAGTCATCATGTCAGGTAGTCCTGGGGCATGGTCCTAGGGCTCAGGTCAGTTGAAACTGGAACAGCAGCATGGCCAGGTGGACTGGGGACAGCAAGGAGTCATCATGTCAGGTAGTCCTGGGGCATGGTCCTAGGGCTCAGGTCCTCCGAGAGAGAGAAAGAAAGAGAGAAGGAGAGAATTAGAGAACGCACACTTAGATTCACACAGGACACCGAATAGGACAGGAGAAGTACTCCAGATATAACAAACTGACCCCAGCCCCCCGACACATAAACTACTGCAGCATAAATACTGGAGGCTGAGACAGGAGGGGTCAGGAGACACTGTGGCCCCATCCGAGGACACCCCCGGACAGGGCCAAACAGGAAGGATATAACCCCACCCACTTTGCCAAAGCACAGCCCCCACACCACTAGAGGGATATCTTCAACCACCAACTTACCATCCTGAGACAAGGCTGAGTATAGCCCACAAAGATCTCCGCCACGGCACAACCCAAGGGGGGGGGCGCCAACCCAGACAGGATGACCACAACAGTGAATCAACCCACTCAGGTGACGCACCCCCTCCAGGGACGGCATGAGAGAGCCCCAGCAAGCCAGTGACTCAGCCCCTGTAATAGGGTTAGAGGCAGAGAATCCCAGTGGAAAGAGGGGAACCGGCCAGGCAGAGACAGCAAGGGCGGTTCGTTGCTCCAGAGCCTTTCCGTTCACCTTCCCACTCCTGGGCCAGACTACACTCAATCATATGACCCACTGAAGAGATGAGTCTTCAGTAAAGACTTAAAGGTTGAGACCGAGTCTGCGTCTCTGACATGGGTAGGCAGACCGTTCCATAAAAATGGAGCTCTATAGGAGAAAGCCCTTCCTCCAGCTGTTTGCTTAGAAATTCTAGGGACAATTAGGAGGCCTGCGTCTTGTGACCGTAGCGTACGTATAGGTATGTACGGCAGGACCAAATCAGAGAGATAGGTAGGAGCAAGCCCATGTAATGCTTTGTAGGTTAGCAGTAAAACCTTGAAATCAGCCCTTGCTTTGACAGGAAGCCAGTGTAGAGAGGCTAGCACTGGAGTAATATGATCAAATTTTTTGGTTCTAGTCAGGATTCTAGCAGCCGTATTTAGCACTAACTGAAGTTTATTTAGTGCTTTATCCGGGTAGCCGGAAAATAGAGCATTGCAGTAGTCTAACCTAGATGTGACAAAAGCATGGATAAATTTTTCTGCATCATTTTTGGACAGAAAGTTTCAGATTTTTGCAATGTTACGTAGATGGAAAAAAGCTGTCCTCGAAATGGTCTTGATATGTTCTTCAAAAGAGAGATCAGGGTCCAGAGTAACGCCGAGGTCCTTCACAGTTTTATTTGAGACGACTGTACAACCATTAAGATTAATTGTCAGATTCAACAGAAGATCTCTTTGTTTCTTGGGACCTAGAACAAGCATCTCTGTTTTGTCCGAGTTTAATAGTAGAAAGTTTGCAGCCATCCACTTCCTTATGTCTGAAACACATGCTTCTAGCGAGGGCAATTTTGGGGCTTCACCATGTTTCATTGAAATGTACAGCTGTGTGTCATCTGCATAGCAGTGAAAGTTTACATTATGTTTTCGAATAACATCCCCAAGAGGTAAAATATATAGTGAAAACAATAGTGGTCCTAAAACGGAACCTTGAGGAACACCGAAATTTACAGTTGATTTGTCAGAGGACAAACCATTCACAGAGACAAACTGATATCTTTCCGACAGATAAGATCTAAACCAGGCCAGAACATGTCCGTGTAGACCAATTTGGGTTTCCAATCTCTCCAAAAGAATGTGGTGATCGATGGTATCAAAAGCAGCACTAAGGTCTAGGAGCACGAGGACAGATGCAGAGCCTCGGTCCGATGCCATTAAAATGTCATTTACCACCTTCACAAGTGCCGTCTCAGTGCTATGATGGGGTCTAAAACCAGACTGAAGCATTTCGTATACATTGTTTGTCTTCAGGAAGGCAGTGAGTTGCTGCGCAACAGCCTTCTCTAAAATTTTTGAGAGGAATGGAAGATTCGATATAGGCCGATAGTTTTTTATATTTTCTGGGTCAAGGTTTGGCTTTTTCAAGAGAGGCTTTATTACTGCCACTTTTAGTGAGTTTGGTACACATCCAGTGGATAGAGAGCCGTTTATTATGTTCAACATAGGAGGGCCAAGCACAGGAAGCAGCTCTTTCAGTAGTTTAGTTGGAATAGGGTCCAGTATGCAGCTTGAAGGTTTAGAGGCCATGATTATTTTCATCATTGTGTCAAGAGATATAGTACTAAAACACTTGAGCGTCTCTCTTGATCCTAGGTCCTGGCAGAGTTGTGCAGACTCAGGACAACTGAGGTTTGGAGGAATACGCAGGTTTAAAGAGGAGTCCGTAATTTGCTTTCTAATAATCATAATCTTTTCCTCAAAGAAGTTCATGAATTTATCACTGCTAAAGTGAAAGTCATCCTCTCTTGGGGAATGCTGCTTTTTAGTTAGCTTTGCGACAGTATTAAAAAGGAATTTTGGATTGTTCTTATTTTCCTCAATTAAGTTAGAAAAATAGGATGATCGAGCAGCAGTAAGGGCTCTACGGTACTGCACGGTACCGTCCTTCCAAGCTAGTCGGAAGACTTCCAGTTTGGTGTGGCGCCATTTCCGTTCCAATTTTCTGGAAGCTTGCTTCAGAGCTCGGGTATTTTCTGTGTACCAGGGAGCTAGTTTCTTATGAGACATTTTTTTAGTTTTTAGGGGTGCAACTGCATCTAGGGTATTGCGCAAGGTTAGATTGAGATCCTCAGTTAGGTGGTTAACTGATTTTTGTCCTCTGGCGTCCTTGGGTAGGCAGAGGGAGTCTGGAAGGGCATCAAGGAATCTTTGTGTTGTCTGTGAATTTATAGCACGACTTTTGATGTTCCTTGGTTGGGGTCTAAGCAGATTATTTGTTGCAATTGCAAACGTAATAAAATGGTGGTCCGATAGTCCAGGATTATGAGGAAAAACATTAAGATCCACCACATTTATTCCATGGGACAAAACTAGGTCCAGCGTATGACTGTGACAGTGAGTGGGTCCAGAGACATGTTGGACAAAACCCACTGAGTCGATGATGGCTCCGAAAGCCTTTTGGAGTGGGTCTGTGGACTTTTCCATGTGAATATTAAAGTCACCAAAGATTAGAATATTATCTGCTATGACTACAAGGTCCGATAGGAATTCAGGGAACTCAGTGAGAAACGCTGTATATGGCCCAGGAGGCCTGTAAACAGTAGCTATAAAAAGTGATTGAGTAGGCTGCATAGATTTCATGACTAGAAGCTCAAAAGACGAAAATGTCATTTTTTTTTTTGTAAATTGAAATTTGCTATCGTAAATGTTAGCAACACCTCCGCCTTTGCGGGATGCACGGGGGATATGGTCACTAGTGTAGCCAGGAGGTGAGGCCTCATTTAAAACAGTAAATTCATCAGGCTTAAGCCATGTTTCAGTCAGGCCAATCACATCAAGATTATGATCAGTGATTAGTTCATTGACTATAATTGCCTTTGAAGTAAGGGATCTAACATTAAGTAGCCCTATTTTGAGATGTGAGGTATCATGATCTCTTTCAGTAATGACAGGAATGGAGGTGGTCTTTATCCTAGTGAGATTGCTAAGGCGAACACCGCCATGTTTAGTTTTGCCCAACCTAGGTCGAGGCACAGACACGGTCTCAATGGTGATAGCTGAGCTGACTACACTGACTGTGCTAATGGCAGACTCCACTATGCTGGCAGGCTGGCTAACAGCCTGCTGCCTGGCCTGCACCCTATTTCATTGTGGAGCTAGAGGAGTTAGAGCCCTGTCTATGTTGGTAGATAAGATGAGAGCACCCCTCCAGCTAGGATGGAGTCCGTCACTCCTCAGCAGGTCAGGCTTGGTCCTGTTTGTGGGTGAGTCCCAGAAAGAGGGCCAATTATCTACAAATTCTAACTTTTGGGAGGGGCAGAAAACAGTTTTCAACCAGCGATTGAGTTGTGAGACTCTGCTGTAGAGCTCATCACTCCCCCTAACTGGGAGGGGGCCAGAGACAATTACTCGATGCCGACACATCTTTCTAGCTGATATGCACGCAGAAGCTATGTTGCGCTTAGTGATTTCTGACTGTTTCATCCTAACATCGTTGGTGCCGACGTGGATAACAATATCTCTATACTCTCTACACTCGCCAGTTTTAGCTTTAGCCAGCACCATCTTCAGATTAGCCTTAACGTCGGTAGCCCTGCCCCCGGGTAAACAGTGTATGATCGCTGGATGATTCGCTTTAAGTCTAATACTGCGGGTAATGGAGTCGCCAATGACTAGAGTTTTCAATTTGTCAGAGCTAATGGTGGGAAGCTTCGGCGTCTCAGACCCCGTAACGGGAGGAGTAGAGACCAGAGAAGAATCGGCCTCTGACTCCGACCCGCTGCTTAATGGGGAAAACCGGTTGAAAGTTTCTGTCGGCTGAATGAGCGACACCGGTTGAGCGTTCCTACAGCATTTCCTTCCAGAAACCGTGAGAAAGTTGTCCGGCTGCGGGGACTGTGCCAGGGGATTTACACTACTATCTGTACTTACTGGTGCCACAGACGCTATTTCATCCTTTCCTACACTGAAATTACCCTTGCCTAACGATTGCGTCTGAAGCTGGGCTTGCAGCACAGCTATCCTCGCCGTAAGGCGAGTACAGCGGCTGCAATTAGAAGGCATCATGTTAATGTTACTACTTAGCTTCGGCTGTTGGAGGTCCTGACGAATCGTGTCCAGATAAAGCGTCCGGAGTGAAAAAGTTGAGGAAAAAATAAATAAATATATGAACGGTAATTAAAAGGTGAAAACCGTAAAGTTGTCAGGTAGCAAAACAGGTTAGCAACAAAACGCACAGCAACTCGAAAACAAGCCTGCAAGTTGTGACCGGAAATGACGTCGGAAATGTCACAGTGGATCGTAGGACTGATGTGTGTAGAATGGGGGTAACACAGTGGATCGTAGGACTGATGTGTGTAGAATGGGGGGTAACACAGTGGATCATAGGACTGATGTGGGTAACAGTGGATCATAGGACTGATGGGGGTAACACAGTGGATCACAGGACTGATGTGTGTAGAATGGGGATAACACAGTGGATCATAGGACTGATGGGGGTAACGCAGTGGATCACAGGACTGATGTGTGTAGAATGGGGGTAACACAGTGGATCATAGGACTGGTGTGTGTAGAATGGGGGTAACACAGTGGATCGTAGGACTGATGTGTGTAGAATGGGGGTAACACAGTGGATCGTAGGACTGATGTGTGTAGAATGGGGGGTAACACAGTGGATCATAGGACTGATGTGGGTAACAGTGGATCATAGGACTGATGTGGGTAACAGTGGATCATAGGACTGATGTGGGTAACAGTGGATCATAGGACTGATGTGGGTAACAGTGGATCATAGGACTGATGTGGGTAACAGTGGATCATAGGACTGATGTGGGTAACAGTGGATCATAGGACTGATGTGGGTAACAGTGGATCATAGGACTGATGTGGGTAACAGTGGATCGTAGGACTGATGTGGGTAACAGTGGATCGTAGGACTGATGTGGGTAACAGTGGATCGTAGGACTGATGTGGGTAACAGTGGATCGTAGGACTGATGTGGGTAACACAGTGGATTGTAGGACTGATGTGTGTAGAATGTGGGTAACACAGTGGATCGTAGGACTGATGTGTGTAGAATGGGGGGTAACACAGTGGATCATAGGACTGATGTGGGTAACAGTGGATCGTAGGACTGATGTGGGTAACACAGTGGATCGTAGGACTGATGTGTGTAGAATGTGGGTAACACAGTGGATCGTAGGACTGATGTGTGTAGAATGGGGGGGTAACACAGTGGATCATAGGACTGATGTGGGTAACAGTGGATCGTAGGACTGATGTGGGTAACACAGTGGATCGTAGGACTGATGTGTGATTGTCTGATGGTTGAATGGTTGTGCTGGATTTACCATCTAAACCCTGATCCATATATCCACCCACTCAAGACCTAGATATTGTTCTTGTCTTCTCTTCCCATCTTCTCTCTCTCCTCCCCTGATCACCCTCTTCTCTCTCTCTCTCTCCTCCCCTGATCACCCTCTTCTCTCTCCTCTCTCTCCTCCCCTGATCACCCTCTTCTCTCTCTCTCTCCTCCCCTGATCACCCTCTTCTCTCTCTCTCTCTCCTCCCCTGATACCCCTCTTCTCTCTCCTCCCCTGATACCCCTCTTCTCTCTCCTCCAGAGTTGAGTCAGGATGTGGCATCTAAGGTCTTGGTCTAGTCTATGAGATGGGAGGAGAGGGAGACCAGCAGGAACTGGTGTCTACACTGGTTGAAACACTGATGACTGGCAAGAGGTGAGAGAGAGATGGTGGGAGCGGAGAGGGGGGGGGGGGGGGGGGGGACAGTGAAATGCACCTGTTGTGTTTGTAATCCTGAGGTCATGAATGACCTGCTGCACACCGGCCTAATTTAGGTTTAAAACAAAACTAGTGAAACGACTCCCTTCACACTTTTTAACCAAATCGATGTCGAGTTTTCAAAAATTTGCTAACGACTGTTGATATCGGTCACCTTTTTTTAATCAGCCCGTACTAAACATGTAGCGTCATGTTGTTGCCGTGTTCAGGGTGAAGCATGCCGTGTCCGAGGACACCGAGGTGTTCCAGGGAGAGGCTCTGGGGAAAGCACCGGACGGACACGGACTCTCCACCTACAAGGAGCTGTGCTCATTGGCCAGTGACCTCAACCAACCGGATCTGGTCTACAAGTTCATGAACCTAGCCAATCACCACGCCATGTGGAATTCCCGCAAGGTACAACCAGGAAGTGAACGTGTAGCTCATGTAATGATATGAATTAATGGGTTGAGAAAAACATGTATTAGAACATGAATTACCACTGTTGTTGTTGTTGTTTTTGAACAGATTCTAATCAAATAACGACACATTCAGAGACCTGATTTGACTTGGTTTTACTTTTCAAACACTCAGTAGTTTGTCACTAGGTGGTGATTGCTCTCTTTCTCTTCTCTCTTTCTCTCCGCTCTTTCTTTCTTTCTCTCTCTCTCTCTTCGTCTTCTTTCTCTCTTTCTCTTCT